>NC_081427.1:17377185-17678837 GCF_949786415.1 Peromyscus eremicus
GTGAGGTTAGCTGTGGCTTGTTCTGCTTCTCTGACTTTTCAGAATTCACCCCAATACCTAGCTCCAGGTTTTTCTATTAATAAGACCTCTTAAGATTTGTGTTACAGAGTCGTCTTGAGGAAGAAGGAAGGTGGAGTTGTCAGCCTGACATAGAGGAAACAGAACACATAGGAGGAGAGATTGAAAACCCATGAGCCACATGGCAACATGTAGATTAACAGAAATGCGTTGTTTTAAGTTATAAGAGCTAATTAGAAACTATCCTAAGCTAAGGCTGAGTGAGCTTTCATAATTAATAATATGTCTCTGTGTCATGATTTGGGGGCTGGCTATATGATAAGAAGCTGGAATGATGGCTCAGCTCATGAGTGTTCTTGCTTAACAAGCATAAGTGCCTTAGTTGAGATCCCATCATCCAATTGGAATAAATAAACAAAGAACAAACAGAAGCAACAACAACAAAATATGAAAACAAGTATGTTAGTGCGTATTCATAACCTCAGCATGGTATAGGTTGAAGACAGTGTGATCACTCACACATGCTGCCACAAGACTACATACAGGTTCGTGGAGAAATTGCTTCTCAAGAAAATAAGGCAGAGAGTAATAGAGAGATACTTGGGTGTCTTTCTCTTCCTCTGTATGCTCACAAATGCTCATGCATGCATGCACATGTTTGCTTTCATGCACACATATACACTTCACATCTGCACACACACACATTCATATGTCAAAATAATAAACTAAATACAAAGGTGTGAAGTTAGGAGATAAGTCCTTAGGGGGAGAAATAATGAATCTGTGTGGCTTTCTTAAGATAGAGATCACTGTCCTTCTATAATATTTATTTATTTAATATGCATGTGTACATGCCCATACTCATTTTTGTGTACCATGTGTGTGCATTGTCTGAAGATGACACAGAAGGTACTGATGTACGTGGAAATGGAGTTACAGATAGTTGTAAGCCACCAGTTTGGTGCTGGGAATAGAATACAGGTTCTCTGGAAGAGTAGTCTCTGCTCTGAACTGCTGAGCTATTTCTCCAGCCTGCTAACTGACCTTTTTAGAAATTGGAGGACCTGCTCCTTACTTTGTTTTATGAATACAAGAAGACCATGCAGCAGAGGAAGATGAAGATGTTACCAAGATGCTGTATTTACCTTCACTTTGGTTATGGACTTCAAAGTTTCCTGACTGTGGCATGGAAATGTTTCTTGCTTCAAATGTTATAGGGCTCTGTCATAGAAAACTGAAATTGTCGGAAAGCAAACTGGTACCAAGTGGCAAGTGCCTTTGTAACTGATCCCTAACTAAAAGATGTCCAGGTTCTGAAAGAACTTTGAATTTCTGTAATGTATAGATATGTAGAATGATTTTGATAAATGGTCTAATGGAAGAGAAAAAAATTGGGTAGCTTTAGAAAAAGGTTCTATTTTTGTTGAGAGTATCCAGAGACCTTGAACAGTGTCTTGGTTGAACACAAATGATAAAGCCAATCTGATGACATATTACAGATAAATAAGAAACGTATTATTGAAGAAGCTATGAATATGAAAGAGAGTAGAGAACAGTACATGAGATAGTTGGAAGGACAAAGAGAATGGACAAATGTAGCTAACTTGTAAATTCAACAAAAAAAATCCAGAAATAATAATTTCTGTTAGAGGAAATGCTTTACAATACTATTCCATGGATGACATTAAAAATAGGAGAAAGAAAGAAGAGAGAGAGAGAGAGAGAGAGAGAGAGAGAGAGAGAGAGAGAGAGAGAGAGAGAAATGTAGGGAGGGAGAGAGAGAGGGAGGGAGGCAGGCAGGCAAACAGACACACATATTATTGGACACCAGAGCAGTATCAATTCATGTGGTCATGTTCAGAGAATTTTGGAGTAGTTTTCAGGTCACAATGCTATTCTATCAAAAGATACAACTTTGAAGATACAAAACTCAGTATGTATCTTAGATTTAATAAGAACAACATTATTGTGAATCAGATTGTGAGTCTATACTTACACAAACATCAAAGGAGACATATTAATTGAAGATGGGATTGTTAAGCAAAAGGATATCAGTATATAAAATTTTAATACTTTAGCCTTTGCATATTACAAAAAGGAAAAAAATTACAAAAAAAATAAATTTCAGAAGAATCTATGAGGGTTATTCTTTTGATCACATACTAAAGAACTTTGTTTTGGAATAAAGGATTCCACCCATCATGTCAATATGAGAAGAAAATGTTACAGAAGAATCACTGCACACTGGGATTAACAAAAACAGAGACATGAGAAAAATTCAGGAAAAGTACAAGACTTCTCAAACAGAACCAGATCACTGAACTCTTTACTCAAATGCATATGGCTTTCTTGAAGAAGGAACTCAGATATAATTCAGCATCATGAGCGATGGAAGGTATGTCTACTTGTGAAATGGTTTCAGTATATGCCCAAGGCCAAGCAAAAACACAGGGCTGGGGAGTTTAAGATTATTCTGCAGTTGTTACCTATATACCTATGCTGTGGATATCACTCTCTATAAATAAAATGCTGATTGGCCAGGAGCCAGGCAGGAAGTATAAGTGGGACAAGCAAAGAAGAGAATTCTGGGAAGTGGAAGGCTGAGGCAGAGAGAAGCTCCCAGCTGCCACCATGACAAGCATTATGTGAGGTACTGGTAAGCCACAATCCACATGACAAAGTATAGACTAATGGAAATGGGTTAATTTAGGATAGAAGAACTAGATAACAAGAAGTCTGCCATGGCCATACAGTTTGTAAGCAATACAAGTCTCTGTATGTTTACTTGGTTGGGTCTGAGCAGCTGCGGGACTGGCGAGTGAGAGAGATTTGTCCTGATCGTGGGCCCAGGCAGGACCAGAAAAACTCTAGCTACAATACCTAGGTGGCGCTGACACAGAAAGTCACAGAGTGGACACTGTTTTTGAAGTGGTATGAACTGTGGATCATTCCAATGGCTCTAGAAGACTCCAGACTCAGCAAATCTGTAATATAAAGATGCCCAGATCTAAAGAAAAGTTGTTCCTAATAAATCTGAAAGTCCACTGGACTGACTCCTGCTAGCATTTGGAATCATGCAGGTAACACTGCTATTTCCTTTCCTCTTTTATACATGGAATAGGAGTACCTGGTCCATCTGTAACATGCCACATATTTTCAAACCTCATCGCTTATTTAGGTTCAAAGACTCACAGCTAGAGAACTTGCTAGAATGGTTCCAACTGAGAATCTCTATGTCTTGTTTAGTGGCTATTTATAGGAGAAATTAGATGTTAGATTCTTGGTTTGATCATGGGATCATTGAAGAGTTTGGGGGAATGTGCATTTGGAATAACTATATTTGGCATGTGAGAAGGAAAAGAAGGTTGGTGATTCTGATTACAATGTTAAAGGTGGGATATTTGTGTCTCCTTTCCTAAGGGACTCTTGTCTTGAAATTCTCCAATCAACAATCTTGTGAATGATTTGATGTTGTTTTGCTCAGAACCTTTTATAAATGAAAAAGTGGCTTATTAATTGGAGTGATATGTCCACCATTACATGGCGGCAAACAGTATTACAAGGCTTTGTGCTGGTTGTTTGTATTCACTCTCTATGGTAACACTTCCATTCTTACAGTAATAAGAATTCATTACATTTTGTGGGGCATGATCGGCTATTCCTGGGCAGCACCTTTAGTCATTGAGTTTGTTTTCTCCTGCTGATTGGGTTTCATTTGTCTAATGCACATTAAAAATGGTTACTCTTACCTAACAGCACTACTGCCCACATCGAGGTCCTGGGCTGTGACAGCCCCAATGATGGTCCCCACAGGAGTGTCTTCATAAACTTCCATGGTGTAAAGTGGCTTGCTGAACACCGGAGGCTCGTCCACATCCAGCACGCTGATCTTTACTGTCGCAGTGTCTTTAAAGGGGCCAGCGGAGTGAAAGCGGTGGTCAAGGTGAAGGTTGGAGGCCTCTACTTTGAAAGTATATGCCTTCTTCGTTTCAAAATCCAGAGGCTGTGAGAAGGACAAAATGAGGAATTATGTTTATACAGATCTGAGCAGAAATGGTGACGTTGTTTCTAAGCAATCTTCCAGCTGCTCCCAATTAATTACACCTGTTTCATCTTCTCCTCTTCTTGCTAAACACAGGGCAGAGGAAACACAAGGTAAATATTTAATAACATTAAAGATCAACGGCATATAGAAGTAATCCATAATGTTAATTATCTAAGTACATAGAATTGACAAAATCTACATGTGCACATCATGGTAGACAGGGCAACTCATGTTTCTCCTAAGCAGTGTGCAAATAGTAAGGGAAATGCTATTTTGCTTTTATCCAATACTGACATCTACTGGACAAAAGTAAAGATTGGAAAAATAGAGCAACAATGAAATTGGATTGGCTGATTATTTAGATTCCAGGTGCATATAGAATGTTAGCTATTTGCTTTTCTTATTTTTCCATGGGTACCATTATCTGCTAAAAGTCTTGAATAAACAGGTAGGTATTTTATTAGGAACAACTATAGAAATTTAAAGTAAGTACAATGGTTACTAAAGTTTCTTGAAGTCTCAGAATTATGTATCAAATCAGTGCATTATCAGAACACATCACCAAGAGTTCTGACTTCAAACGCATTGATAAATTACAGATTATCTTGAACGTAACAAAAGAAATCATTCGTGCATATGCACTGGTATTCAGTTTAGTTGTTCCCACTTTCAAATATCAGTTCTTTCATATCCATATCTCTAAAAACACTGAGGTCTAGGATCATTGTGGCACTGGGACACGTTGTGGGAGGATCGGCAGTAGACATGGGATCTCATTATGTGGCTTAGGCTGGCTTTGAACTGGCAATCCACCTGTCTCAGTTTCCTTAGTGCTGGGATGACAGGTGGGACCCTTTACATTCAGCTTTTTGTGTGAAGTTGCTTTTTTTTTATTTTTTTTTTAAGCCCTGTTGGTGACACACAGTAACCATCCAAGAACTTGGAAGGTAAAAGTAACATAATGATCTCCTTTAAAGAGAACCCTGGGCTACATAGTTAGAGTCAATGCTAGCCAAAAAAGCAACCATTTGCCTAGAGAAAGTGACAAATATCACTCATGTTGAAGAAAGAAGAAACTGCTATAATTAGGAGAATGTTTAGCTTGGGAAAATTAGCCAAAGACATGGGAGACAAAAATTTTCAAGTATTTGAAGGGTCTTCATGAAAAACAAAAGGGTTGGAGTAGAATTTAAATTTGTAATAATGTAATTATAATTTATAAAAAGGAAGTTCCACACCTTACTTTTTATGGGGTGCAAGGTTGGTGGTATATCATGTCGATTTGCTTTCAACGTATTCTAGAATAAATTCATATTATATAATTAATACTTTCTAAGAAGTGACAAGTTTTTCACCATGTGCCATTAGAGAGATCTGAAAGAGAATTAAATATAAGATGGAAGGGAGCCAGGCAGTGGTAGTGCATGCCTTTAATCCCAGCACTCTGGAGGCAAAGGCAAGCGGATCTCTGTGAGTTCGAGGCCAGCCTGGGCTACAGAGTGAGTTTCAGGAAAGGCACCAAGCTACACAGAGAAACCCTGTCTCAAAAAACAAACAAACAAAAGATGGAAGGGAGTCCTTGTTAATTCAATTAAAAGTATTCATTTTTATAAATGCTTAAAGTTGTGAATATATTAAGTAATACAAAGCTGAAGATAACAATTACTAATGACTACTTCACAAACACTGGTTTTTATTAGCTTAGTCATTTGCTTTTCCAGGAAACAAACTGCATGTACATCACTCATGTTTGTTCTGTTACTACTCACAGATTCAGCTGCTGTCTTTGGATGCAGGCATGAGTACCACATCCTCCCCATTTATCTCCCTGTTTTCTCCTACATACTAAAATGTCTATACTTGTATAATTATGAAGATTCCTTCCAAATCAGCCTTAAATTTATTTTTTACTGATTACACATTTCACCTCTCTTAATGAACTTGGCTCCCTACTGATATGTCAATTTCAAGACAAAGAGAGGACATAGGACTTCTGAATTCCTCTCCCTTTTCTAATATTCATCATTTTAGAAGACAGGCTGGTCTCTTCCTTTCCAGAACTCCTGACCTAATGCAATGGCAAAATTCAGTAGTTAAGGTTGAGAGAGAGAGAGAGAGAGAGAGAGAGAGAGAGAGAGAGAGAGAGAGAGGGAGGGAGGGAGGGAGGGAGGGAGGGAGGGAGGGAGGGAGAGAGAGAGAGAGAGAGAGAGAGAGAGAATAACCTATTTATACCTATGGATTTGTTTGGTTTTATTACTACAAACTTACATCCTGCAGAGATCAGAGAACTGGAAAGAAAAAAAATAACATTGAAGAGAAACACCACAGTAATACCCTAGCTGGAGTTCTTCTTCATGGCCCTGACCCTTAGGCAACCTCTTCTTACAAAGTGCTGTATCTCAGTAGAGTCCCTCACTCTGCTTACTACCATCTTAATTCAGGGGTAATGAACTTAATTTTCTAATGGTCACAATAAAGTGCTAGCATTTAAAAGAAGTACAGAATGATCAAGATTTGCTTAGAATCTTAGAAAATAACTTATGTGTGATGGAATTTATTTTTTGTGAAGTTGAGTGCATATAATTAATGTACAATAAATATGAAATATTTATTGCTGACACTACTCACAGCTCATGTGAATGAATGTTTCTAGAAGAATGTTCTAGAAAATGATTGTGAGATCAGATTTTGGATGAGGATATCCCTTCTCCTTGGCTGGAAACAGGTCATTTATAGCCAGATTTTCAGGGGGGAGTTATGTAGGGAGATATGCAATAAGTGACTACAATTTTCGAGAAATGGAATATCTATATTTAATACCTCCCTAAATAAAAATGAAGAATTAACTGGGTGGTGGTTAATCCTGCACTGGGGAGGCAGAGCAGGTGGATCTCTAACTTCAAGGCCAGCCTGTTATACAGGGCAACACAGAGAAACCTTGTCTTAGATAAATTAATAAATAATAAATAAATAAATAAATAAATAAATAAATAAATAAATAAATAAGAATTGGGCAGACTATATTATTATAGTGACTTTCTCCTTCAACATTCTTATTATGCCAAAACTATGGAGAGTATTGTGTACAGATTTTTTTTTCACTTCAATGAATGTAAAAAATGTTAATGTTAAGTAAGTCAATCTCCAGGAGCTTCCCGAGTTCCTGCTTCTACATAATGTTATATAGAAATCAATGGATTTCATTATTGACTTTTTTTTGTTGAATTTGAAAATCAGTATATCCAGAAGACAGAGTGCAAAAGTGCCTCCATCATATTATTATCATCATCATCAACATCACCATCATCATCATCAACATCGTCATCATTATTACTTTGTCTCCAAGAACCTCCAACAACTGAGTGTAGGAATGGCTTGTGAATTTAATATCATGTCAACCAACAAGGTATTGAGTTTTAAAGAAAAACATATTTTACAGATGTAAGTAAGGTCCTTAATCATTTGAAACATGATTGAAAATCTGGCCTAGTTTGTTAAGGTTGTGAAAGAAAGTAAAGAAGATAGTGTGAGGCTACCTTCTTAGAGGTTACTGGTGAGGACACAGCATACCTTCTTAGAGGTTACTCATGAGGACATAGCATACCTTCTTAGAGGTTACTCATGAGGACACAGCATGCATATAGTCAGTGACAGAAACTATAGAAATTAAGGATGATCACGGACAAAAGCTGACACCAAAATAAATCTCAACAACTAAACCACAGGCAAGTAAATTCTGCTGGCAATAGTATGCATGGACTAAGGTTCATATCTGATCCTGGCACCAATTCACACCACAGTTCCTGTTGAGAGGTGCTGAATAAGGGACTCATCACAAATACTCTGACCGACAGCAACTATCATTTGCCTATCTTTACATCCTCTCATCCTCTTGCTTCAGATTTTATGATGAGCATGCATCATTTTCATCAACACAATGAAGCAATCACTCTCACAAAAATACATCCTGAATTAGAAAGATTCTGCCCTGCAGAATCAAACAAGTCTTAATAATCATTAGAATGACACATTTCTGAGGAACTCGTGATCAGAAGGCGTCATTATCTAAAATGGAACTGATCATTTGTGGACAAAGAATTGGAAACAGATTTATAACAGACCGAGCTACAACAGAAAGACATTGGGAGCATAATTTTGTAGAGTAAGTTTACTACTCTGCCTGGACAATAAAGATAAGGCATTCAGAAAGAAGTTGGTTTTGAAAAGAAACACAGTTTCAAAGACTTATTTTATGACCAGTAATCTCAGTCTTTGTCTGGAAAGAGGCATAAGAGACTGTGCATTTTTCATCATCACTGTGCAAGGACTCAAATTAACATTTCAATCATTAAAATGTGATCAAGCGCTCGATAAAGAATAGATGTCTCAGTTTCAGGTGAGAATGTCCCTGTAAGGGAGAAATAGAGTGAAACTTGAATATTTGAAGTATAATTTTTCCTTTTAACAAAATTTGCATGTATATTTGCATGTAAATTTGCATATAATATGTATATATTCATATATGTACAATAAAATTTTCAGAAAAAGTTATTTGTACATATATATATATATACAATTAAAAACAAAATTTTCAGGCAAAATATGTTCTAAATAAATTGTTATTTAAGATATACATATTTCAGGAAGCTTGTTGTAAAAATCTTAAATCTAAACTACTCATTAGATATTCCTTCATTTTTTTCTGTGAAAACATTTTTACTAGATTTTACATTTATTACAATATTGCCACATATCGGCAGTTTTAATAAATTAACTGAAAATTAATGGGCACTATTCCAATGACTGTAATTAATGACAATAATATTAAAATACATCCAGTAGTTGACACAATACAAACCAAATCAAATACAGAATTGTGAGAGCCTTCTGTACTTCTATGTACAGATTTCAGTAAAAATTTTCCTAAAAATAACAAAAGATTTAATTAAATACTGTATGTTTTTAGTAAAACACATATCTTCTTTATATACAGTATAAATCATTTCCTAAAACAGACCTCCCTCATGTGACAGAATGTCTATTCTTTTTAAACTTGTGATTTACAGCAAGCTTATGTCTGAAACAGATTTCTTCTTTGAACCACACGGTTTCCATTTGTTTAATCAACTTATTTTTTAATATTTGGAAAATATAGCTAACTTTGTGGTTCATGTGATTAAAAACAGAAATCAATATGCCAAAAATGAGAACAGTAAACCAACATAAAATACTCTTTTAGCCAATGGAAATTTAAAACCTTCTGTGTACTTCAGTGATATTTCTTTGTTTATGGGGAAAAACTACAGATTGGTGAGCTACGTTGGGGCACATCAAATATAGTGGGAATCAACCATTTTAAATTTATGTACCACATGCATCATAGGAGATTAGGATGAAGTGTTCACATTTTGGGAAGAAAGAAAGAGGTAGGGAAAAGATTGATGAAGACATTCTTCCTGCAGTGCTTTCTTTGCAGAAAGAATGAGGTGCAGAATTGCAATCACTCTGGTGTACTGAAATGTTACTTATCTGTATCTCTTAAATATGCCAAAAATGGCAACAGAGTCTGTGCTGCCTCCTCTGTACTTTACTGTTGTTGAATGCTAGAAAATAACTCACATGGAATGTACAGATAGAGCTCCATACACTCACTTTTGGAGTGAAGAATAGAAAAAGAAAAGTAAGGAGGAAGGCTTGGAGAAAAGTCAGTGCAAGGCAGAAATGAGGAACAAAGCAGGCTGAGGTAAAAATACAGGCTGGATAGTTGAGTTCTAGCCCTGACTCAGAAGAAACACCAGGCAGGCTAATGTCCTGCTGGAAAAGGCAGGTCTGGGGCACTGAAAGCAGCCTAAGAGATTTGCTAGATTCGTACTTTCAGAAGTGTAAAAGAGAAAATATGAGTAGGAATACTTCTCTTGTGTTTGTGTTTATGATTACATTGTACGGGCAGTTTCATAAATGTATGTATATCTGTGTGATGTGCGTGTATTTATACGTGGAAATGAAGGACAGAGGTCCATGGAAGATGTCTTCCTTTGTCCCTTTCCTTCTTATTTTTGGAGGCAGGTTCTATCCCTGAAACTGGAACTCACTAATTTAACTGGACTTGACTGGCTACTGAACACAAGGATCCTCCTGTAACCACCTATGTAGGATTAGCGTTAGCCTCATTTGCCAGCCAGATATGGATCTGAACCCAGAACCTCATGCTTAAAGGAAAGGTACTTTGCGTACTTGTCATAAAGTCATATCCCCAATTCTAAACATAAAAAAAAATTCTATAGAGAGCAGAGATGGAATATATGCATTACTATATCTTTTGAATTTTAAAGCAAAATTAAAAACTTAAATCTAAGAGATAGAACATAAATCTACGTTGAGTGTTTCAAACTTTTGGATAATTTAGAGTTGAGGATTCTTAGGAGTCTAGAAAATTGAATTAAGATTTTTTTTGTATATACACACATACATACATACATACATACACACACACACACACACACACACACACACACACTCAGGAAACATGTTTTGCATGTGTATATGGCTGATTGTCACATGCATGTTGTGCCTGTGGAGGGTAGTGTGGTGCACTGGATCACCTGGTATTGGACTTACTGACAGTTGTGAACCGCCATATGCATGCCAGCTCCTTTGGAAGAGCAGAGGGCACTCTTAACCACATAGTCATCCCTCCAGTACAAATTAAAGTTGTTTTTTTTAAAGGCAAAATCAAATGTTTTTTAAAAGAAACATAATATTCACAGATATAAAGGTTACAACAATTTTTTTCTTTAAAGCTGGACATTCCAGAGTAGATAAAAAACAAACAAACAAACAAAAAAAAACAAAAAACAGTAGAGAAATGACAGATGTACAAATTTTGTCATATTCCTGTTTTCCCCCAAATCGACCACATGGTGGTGCTATACTACCAACTTATATGACACGGAATCTAAGTCTTCAATGTTGATAAACAGAAGAATTTGGAAAGTTACTGATTAATAAGTAAATACATAATATAAAAGCCCCAAAAGAACCCATTAATGCCAGCTTATAGTTCCCATAAACAGTAAATCATGAATATCCTATGCTGAAAATCATTCTGCTTTGCATTTTTTTCTTTCATTTTTCTTTATTAAGAAATTTTCTACTCACTCTACATACTATTCACAGATCCCCCTTCCTCCCTCCTTCCACCGCCCAGCCCTCTTTCCCAAGCCACCCCGCATCCCCACATCCCCTAAATTGAGGTCTCCCATGGGGATTCAGCAGAGCCCAGCACACTGAGCCTAGGCAGGTCCAAGCCCCTTCCCACAGCACCAAGGCTATGCAAAGTGTCACACCACAGGCACCGGGTTCCAGAAGCCTGCCCATAGACCACAGACAGATCCCGATCCCTGCCTGGGTGCCCTCCAAACAGTTTGAGCCTCTACATGAGTGGACTGGGTGTGGGGTGGGGGTGGCAGAGAGCGAAGAGTGGGGGATGAGACCATAGGGAAATGGGAGGGTCAAGCTGGAACAGGGACAGAGTGGGAGGGCAGGGAGGAAGATACCATGATGGATGAGGACATCATGGGAATAGGAAGAGGCAGAGTGCTGGGGAGGCTTTCAGGAACCCACAACGTTGACCCCACTTTGGTGTGCTGGCAGCGGTCCAGAGGGTGCTTGGACTGGTCTACTCTGGTGACCAGCCTAGCAAATAACCTAACTTTCATCATAGAGCCTTTGTACAGTGACAGATGGAGGCAGATACAGAGATCCATGGCCATGCACCAGGCTGAGCTCTGGTAATCCAACTGATGAGAGAGAGGAGAGACACTGCAGGCGAGGGACGTGGAGATCATGATGAGAGGATGTGCACAGATGACCGGCCACACTAGTGGAAGCCCATGAACTGTGGACTGGTGGCTGTGGAGCCCCCATGGGACTGGACTAGGCCCTCTACATTGCATTTAATGCCACCTATAGCTTACGTAAATGTCAAGCAAAATAATAAGCCAATAGCAAAACAATTACAATTTTCTTTTCTATTTTGTAGAGTCACTTATTTTATACTAAAGAATAATATTTTAATTCTCCACTTAATGAAGATGCATGATCCCTTATTAGTTGGTAAAGGGTACTTTATTGAAATAATACAGAATTAATGGTGAAATTATATATGATATTAAATCATAAATCTAAATATTTACTCTACTATTATAATTACACAAATAAGATAAAAATCATTTTCCATGAATAAATTTGTAGTATCTGTCTTGAAAAGATTTAACTCAGTTTAGTTTCTATTTGTATAGATATTAAATAAATACACACCTTATTTTCACTTATCCATCAGTAATAATTAAAACATAATTCATGTAGCTTTAAACTATCATTATTTTCTTACTCTAAATTTGGCCCACCTCTCAATTTTTATAAGAGAATAAATTTTATGACATTTTTTATTCTTGTTTTGCTATCATTCCTATTGCTGTGTATCTCAACAATGTATAAGACGGTTTTGATATTTTTATTCTTAGCTCAGTACAATATGATATGAGGCAAGTTAGTGTCCTTATTTTGTTTTACTTTTTATCAATATCGTGTGCCTTGGAGAGATTTGTAAAGTTTCATGGTGTTACTCTGAATTTAAGCTGACAGAGAAATGACATTCTGTCTGAGTTTTCATAAAATGAATCAAAGTTGAGTTTTAAAATAAAATAAATAAAAATGCCCTTCTTCATTCTTCTCAGCTCATAAAAACCTGAGCACCATATTCATCTACTTACATCCCTTCCTCTCAGAGGAGAAGATGGAAATGAAAGTAGTAAATAGGAAGCAAGGGTGAGATAAAAGATAGAACAAAAATGAAAACGTGCACCTCACAGCACAGAGCATTCTAAAGCCTAAAGCGATATTTTACAAAAAGAAAAGAATTCAAAGGAACTCATGCTTTATTCCTTACTTGCGTCTCAGAATCTTTAGTCCAAAATTAAAGTAGTTCCTTTAAAAGTAGTGCATATTCATTTCTCAAATAGAGTGTTGACCTTCTAAATGGATTCACTTCAGTGTATGTAAAATGTGACCCTTCTATGAATTTTATTTTTCACTGAAATCCTTTCATTGGCTTTCCACACTGAGATTGCAAAGGGAAACATTCTAACCAATTTTAGGACATAATACAATTTGAAGTTTTTATAGACTTCTGTTTTGGTCTATATTTTCATTTAAGCACTCCTAATCATGACTTTAAAGTAGTTGCTTACTAATATATTGATTATACATTTAAAAATTCTATTTTTCCTGAAATAGATACTGTCCTTAAAAAATTAATGCTTTTTTGTTTTTTTTTTTATTATTGTTGATGTTGGGTTTCTTGTTTGTTTCTTTGTTTCTGTTTTTGTTTTTGGATAATGAAGTAATACTCCATTGTAAAAAAAATCACATTTTCTTTATCTTCAGCTGAGAGACAATAGAAAAAAAAAGACATAATGAAATTTTCAGGTAAATGGGTGAAACTATAAAGAAAACCATCCTGAGTGAGGTAACCCAGACCCAGAAAGACAAGCATGGTATGTACTTACTTATAAATGGATATTAGCTGTTGAGTAAAAGATAAATAATTTACTCAAATTAGCTGTTGAGTAAAAGATATAATTCACAGACCCAGAGAGGCTAAATAACAAGATGGGCTCAAGGTGGGGACATAGGAATCTGCCAGAGAAGGGGAAATAGAATAGATTTTGTGGTTTGACTGGGAGAGGGTAGGGCTAGGAAGAAGAGGGAATCAGGGAAGGGGTCAGAGAGATGGAGGGAGAGTACTAAAAGAGATTATTGGATATGGGGGTTTAGGGGGTGAGATAGAAACCTAGTGCAATGGAAACACCCTGGAATCTACAAGGGTTACCCTAGCAGAGACATCTAGTAATGAGGGATACAGCACCTGAACTGGCCATCATCTATAACCAAGCAAGGCTTCCAGTGGAGGGACTGGGACATCAAACCAAGTGCAAAACCTTTGACCTAAATGTTTTCCCACCTGCAAGATGTACTGGCATAATGGTGACTCAGATATTGTGGGAGTGGCCAACCCATGACTGATCAAACTTGAGGCCCATGCCACATGGGGGAGCCCATTCTTCCTGACACAGCCTGGATAGTCAGAATCCAGAGGCAGGGCAGCCCAGAGACCCAGGATAGAAACAAACACTACTGGCCAAAAGAAAAAAAAAATCAGTCAAATAATTCCTAATGATATTCTGCTATACTCATAGACCAGAGACTAGCCTAATCCATCAGAGAGGCTTCATCCAGCAATGATTGATGAAATGGTAACAGACGCAGATGTCCATAGCAAAACATTAGGTGGAGCTCAGGGATCCCCTCTGAAGATGGGGAGGAAAGATTGTAGGATCCAGAGGGATGAAGGATACCACAAGAACACAGCACACAGAATCAACTAACCAGGGCTCAAAGAGGTTCCCAGAGAATGAGACAACAACCAGGGAGCCTGTATGGGTCTGAGCTCGGTCCTCTACATATATCATAGTTGTGTAGCTTGGGGTTCTTATGGGACTCTTAACAGTGGTAGTCGGGCTGTCTCTGACTCTTTTACCTGCTCTTGGGATACTTTTCCTCCTACTGGATTGCCTTATCCCCCTTAATATAAGGAGATGTACCTAGTCTTAATGCAACCTGCTATAACATGTTTGGTTGATGTCCTTGGGAGGCTTGCCCTTTTCTGTAAAGAAATGAGGAATAGTGGATCTGGGAGAAAAGGGAGGTGACAGGTGGGGGTAGGACTGGGAAAAGAGGAGAGAGATGAAACTGTGGTCAGAATGTAATATATGAGGGAAGAGTCAATCAGTCATCAATCAACCAATAACAAAAATAAAATACTGGCCCTAGAGCCAAGAGACTTGTATAAAAATCCCCTTTACATTCAATCACAAAGAAATTTTTAACATCAAAAAAAAAGAATTAAGGTTGATCAAGTTAATTTTGAAATTTTCATAAGTTTTTCACCTGTATTTTTTTTATTAATTAAGACCCCATAGCAACAGTTTTAATTAAGAAGTGTATCTATGTTATTTGCTAGGCTGGTCACCAGAGTAGACCAGTCCAGGCACCCTCTGGATCACTGCCAGCAGACCCAGGTAGGGTCAACCTTGTGGATTCCTGAGAGCCTCCCCTGCACCCTACCTCTTCCTTTTGCCATGATGCCCTCATCTATCATGGTATCTTCCTCCCTGCCCTCCCACTCCCTGTTCCAGCTTAACCCTCCCATTTCCCTATGTTCTCATCCCCCACTCCTCACCCTCTGCCACCCCCCAACCTAGCTGTCATCATAGAGCCTTTGTCCAGTGACAGATGGAGGCAGATACAGAGATCCACGGCCAGGCACCAGACTGAGATCTGGGAATCCAATTGATGAGAGAGAGGCGAGGGACATCGAGATCATGATGGGAGGGAATGCAGAGATGACCGGCCATACTGGTGGAAGCCCATTAACTGTGGACTGGTGGCTGTGGAGCCCCCATGGGATTGAACTAGGCCTTCTGGACATGGAAGACGGTTGTTTGGCTCGAACTGTTTGGGGGGCACCCAGGCAAGAGGATCAGGATCTGTCCCTGGCGCATGGGCAGGCTTCTGGGAATCTGTTGCCTGTGGTGTAATACCTTGCACAGCCTTGGTGCAGTGGGAAGGGGCTTGGACCTGCCTAGGCTCAGTGTGCTGGGCTCTGCTGACTCCTCATGGGAGACCTTGATTTGGAGGATGTGGGGATGTAGGGTGGCATGGGAAAGAGGGCTGGGGGGTGGGAAGAGGGAGGAGGGGGTCTGTGGATAGAATGTGGAGTGAGTAGAAAAATTCTTAATAAAGAAAAATGAAAAAAAAGAAATCTATCTATTACTGTGCATGTATAGAAAATCACTTTTCACATAGTACAACATAACCAATGAAAGAAGATATATAATTTTAAGCCTTCTTACAAAATCTGTTGCGTTTTACTTTAGCTATAATCTTTAGAGTTACTCAAATGTGTGATAGAATTTTTCAGAGAATCTGAGTACTTATTAATGTGTACTTTCATCTTTTAAAATACAGCAAGAACGTCATCAGAGCTCACATTCTTTTGTCTGTGAGCATCCTATTCAAAGCCCACACCACCTCTGTGGATTGTCTGTGGTATCTTCACTAGGGTATTTCTTTCCTATATCCTCAGTAACACAACCTGAGTGACTAGGTTCTGGGCCTAGGAAGGTGATTTATTCTAATCTCACAGTCGCTTCATCATGATCAAAATCCAAGCTCTACCTTGCTTATGGTCTTTCCTCCTCTGTGTCTCATCTCCTCCCAGCATTCTGTCCTCACTGACTTGAGGTACGACTGTCTCATTGCCAGTGTTCCCCATCAGAGATTTTGGAAAGACTATGCTCTGGTTTTCTGAGAACACACATCATCCAGATACCACAGCGTTAATCTCGCTTCTTTCAGCTGGAAATCTTTCTTGACCAATTCTCTAAAAGGTCCTGCCCTCTACAGGCTTATTGACACTTTACACCAATGTAGTCCTTCCAGCTTTAGTTTATCACTCTCGAGCCGGTCACCTTTCCCAAACTACTAGAGGCTGCTTTTGTAGAAATGATATTTCTGTCTATGCCAACTGGATCTTCCAAGTCTTGAGTAAGTCTGTGATTAATAGCTGCTCCACAAATGTCTATTGAATGATGCAGTAAAATTTATGGCAATGAATTAGATATAGATAATGATTTTAATGCCAATACAATGAATTGTGTTCTGTTACAGAAAGAAACAAGAAACATAAAATAAAATGGATAAACACCTAACAAATACTCTAGAAGAGAAGCAACCAACAGTCATTCACGGATGTGATACTTATGAATCATAACGATAAGCACAGCACAATAACCCGAAAAGGTGCAGTAGTGGCATATATAACTTGTAGGTAACCAACTAACTGTACTTAAAGCCCACTGAGCGTGTGGGAATCACGCCTGGGAAGAGGGAAGCTGGCCAACTACCCAGGTCTAGTTAAGTCACAGATCTTGGAGCAGGATTTAGAACTGACACTTTACTGATCCAGTATAATCCCCAACTCCATTCTAAACATTTGTCCTTATACCCATAACTAGTGGTAATTCTCATATCTCGCCGTGGAAACTCCTCTTTGCAAACAGAAAGAGACAACACAGACAGAGCCACCAACAATCAAAGCGTAGAGTTGGGGAGTTCTGCCCTAAGGATACACCTACAATGCAATGTGTATAATTAAGGCTCAGGTGAAACTGTTGGAAGATGGGGACAACAGGATGTAAAAAGCAGAGACACAGGGAGTTTGATGTCTGCTGTGAGAATCTGTCTCCTAGAAATGTCACAAGCTGCACTAATAAGGTCTCATCCATGTGTGGGACTAAACATAGATGAACAAGGACAACCATAAACATGCGAAGGTGCATTTGGAGGGGTGGGTTGTGGAAAGTCCAGGAGGCTTCAACCCAATATGCAGAACTACAGGAATCTAAGAAATGTTTAGAGTGGGAGAGGCTATCCCAAAGTAGAGCAAACTTATAGTAGTTAGCCCTGAAAACAAATATACAAGTAATATTGTAGAGGTTTGAATAAGAATGGCCCCTAGGCTCATATATTTGCGTACTTAGTCACCCAGAAGTGGAAGTGACACTGTTTGAAAGGATAGGGAGTTGTGTTGTTGGAGTAGATATGGAATTGTTATTGGAAGTGATTCACTGAGGGTGGTCTTTGAAGTTTCAAAAGCCCAAGCCAAGCTCTCTTCCTGCTGCCTAAGGATCAGGATGTAGAATCCTCAGCTACTTCTCTAGCACCATGTCAACCTGCATGCTGCCATGCTTCCTGCTGTGACAACAATGATAAACTTCTGAAACTGTAAGCAAGCCCCTATTACATGGTTTCCTTTATGAGTTGTCATTGTGTCTCTTCATAGCAATAGAACACTGACTAAGACAATTATATAGACTAATCAGGTTGTACTTATGTACTTAGGAACACACAAATGCCCAAACATACACTTACACATGTGTGCATTTATATATATATATATATATATATATATATATATATATATATATATATATATAGGTGTGCGTTTACATAACAATAACTAATGATTTAAAAAGAGGCCATTAATTTTAAAGTAGAGCAAGAAATCATATATTGGAAAGTTTGGAGAGAAAAATAAGAGGGGAGAAGTCATGTGATTATAGCATAATCTCAAAATATAAATGAAATAATAAAAGCCTGTGTACATGTGTGAATACATATGACATACTGTGTGGCATATGTACCTTTTAGTGTATTTGTGTGCATAAAAATCATGTGCACAGAGGCCAGAGACACACAACTAACCTCTTTCACCCATCTTCACCTTTATTTTTAAAAGATCATGAGATAGGGTTTTTCACTAAACCTAAAGCTTGTCAATTTAGCTATGCTCACTTACAGTAATTGCTACAATTCCAGCATTTTTTGCAAGAGTTTGAATATCCAAACTCAAGACCTCATGCTTGTGAGGCAAGTAATGTACTCACAGAGCTATTCCTCCAGTCTAAATTTGGGAGGATTTTGAACAACATTTCTTAAGGCACTTTAAATGACCTGAGCCAGATCTCTCCTCTTTAGGTAACTGGATGATCTCCTGTTCCAGGAACGTCACCATATTGATGGTTAGCTTAGTGTAGACATCCATTCAACATAAAGCATTGTAGCCCAGAACTTCTTGACTAAGTGTGCATGTGTTGGGAGGGGTATCTTCTTTCTCTCATGTATATATGTATGTATGTATGTATGTATATATGTATGTACGTATTATGTAATATGTATGTATGTGGGTATATGTTTCTGTGTGTGCACATGCATATGAGTGTGTATGTGTTGTACCCATTTCACGAAACCCCTAGAGACCACCAAGGAGCCAGTTTCCAATGCAAGCACATGAGGGTCCTTTTATTCAGGTTTAACCTGAGCCACTGCACGGCACGTGGAAGGAAATGTGGCAGCAGCCACGAGCCCAGGTGTAGAGAGTTTTTATAGGGAAAAACCACAAGCTGGGAATTGGCAACTTGGGATTTGGTAGAAGGGATATGGAGCAAAGTGATTTGAAACCATTGGGCTAGACTTTTGGTGGGGAACCACAACCTGCTGAACAGAATTATCTGGACTTCTCAGCAGGGTTATCTAGATATCTTTAAGGGCCATAAACCACAGACAGGATGTCTGCAAGAGGATACTGCTCTGTATCTGTTCGAGTTGTCATGGCACATTCCCAAGGTCCTTCCTGGAACTGAGAACAGCAGGTACTCTGAGATGGTGGCCCTTTCACTAAAATGGAGCCCGTAAAGTTAAGTCTAGACCTTCACAGTATGTTTTTCTGTATGCTATGCATTTCTTGTGCTCTTTCTTCATTTCTTTCTTTTTCTTTTGTTTGTTAGTTTGTTCATTTTGTTGTCCTCTTTGTTTGTCTTTTTTTTTTATTTGCCTATCTGGTTTCTTAAGAGAGACATAAGGTGTAGATTTGGAAGTGTGAGGAAGTTAGGAGAATCTGGGAAAACGTGGAGAGGAAGCCCTGATCAGAATATATTGTATGCAAACAATTTACTTGCAATAAAAATTGTTTATAAAATTTCAACATCTCTTCAGTATCAGCTTCTATAAAATAAAAAAAAAACAAATCACATACTTCCAACTTATGATAGCACAGGATGAACATCATATTTCAAAATAGAAGAACTAGGTGATTGTAAAGAATAATCATTCAAAAGTGAAATAAAAATCCAGAAGGGAGAACATCAAATCTTGCTGCTAAATGTCCCACACCTGGAGCTTATAATGTAATGTGCTAGGCTTCAAAGCTTAGGCAATACCATCCCTCCATCCCTCCACTCTTACACCTGAAGCACACACAGCTCTATCTTAGATATAGACTTGCTGCACTGAATACCTGCAACCCAGCTTAGTGAACCATCTACAGCCTGACATCTCATATTTTGATACCTCCACCACAGTTGAGACTTTATCTTCATAGCCATATTCAATGGATGCATAGCTGCTTTTGCTGGCTCATTTCATGTCAACTTGACAAAGGATAGTTATCTGAAGTAAGGAAACCTCAGTTGAGAAAATGCCTCCATAATATCTAGCTGTAGGTCACTTTCTTAATTAGTGATTGATGGAGAAGAGCCCAGCCCATTGTTGAATGGTGCCATCCCTCAGGTGATGGTCCTAAGTCCAGTAAGAAAGCAGGCTGAGCAAGGCATGATGAATAAGCCAGTCAGCAGGACCCCTCCATGGCCTCTGCATCAGCTTCTGCCTGCTGAATTCCTGTCGTGAATTTCTTCAATGATAAACAGTGATGTGCAAGTATAAGCCAAATAAACTCTTTCCTCCCCAACTTGCTTTTGGTCATGGTGTTTAATCACCATAACAAAAACCCAAAGACAGTGCCTTTCCATGGGGACTCCCACTTGGGCACACAGTACCTAGCCTCATCTGCTCTCGCTATAACATTTGTCTTTGTTAGGATTTTTATTGCTGTGAAGAAACACCATGAACAAGGCAACTCTTATAAAGAAAAACATTTAATTGGGGTTGCTCGCTACAGTTTCAGAGGTTCAGTCCATTGTCATCATGATGGGGACTATGACAGCTTGCAGGCATATGAGGTACTAGAGCTGAGAGTGCTACATCTTGCAGGCAACAGGAAGTAGACTGAAACATTAGTTGGTATTCTGAGCATAGAAAAACTCAAACCCTGCCCCCATCGTGATACACTTCCTCCAAAAAGACCTTACCCACTCCAACAAAGCCACACCTCCTAATAGTGCCGCTCCCTATGAGATTATGGGAGCAATTACACTAAAACCAACACACCCCTTAAACTTGCTTCTTTCCCTTTAAAACAAGTACCATGTAGATTGTGTGGTCACGTTCTCTTGTCAGATGTAGACCATACCCATTAGACTGTAGCAGCATTAGCTTGTGAGTGCAGACCCAAAGGAAGCACATTACTACTGGCCAGTGCAGGACACCACTCTTCTCTTTAATGATGCTAATAACCTTAACAATTACAAATGCTTTACTGGCTTCACTCTCCTTCCCCAGTCTTTAAGCTTGCCCACTCTCCCATCCATCCACAAACACATAAGTCCTTTCTCTTTACATTCATCTTCATTCAAATGTGCAGAATAAGGCAGAATCAAGCCAGATTCCTGGTCAAACTATCACACAAATTACCCCTTGTTCAGTTTGTGACACAGTTCACTTTCCTCTCTGAAACCTCACAAGCCATGTTTGAACTGTCCAGGCTTCTCTCAGCATTTGTCTCTTTCAGAGTTTGATTAGAACAGCAATTTTGAATCTGCTTGTAGCATTCAATGACCTTTCTTTCCCACATATCTAAACATTTCAACATTCTTCTGACGAAATAATTCTAACATACTGATCTCTACATATTTCGGTTCATCACATCAATAATCTCATTTCTCCATACCAATTTCTTTCTTATGTATGCTTCCATAACTTAGTTATGTTTCCATAGGTTGGATGGTTATGTTAAAAATGCCCTGACAGAAAGCAACTTAATAGAGAAGCTGTTTACTTGGCTCATAATTCCAGATTATGTCCATTTTTCAAGGAATTCAAGACAGCACATGTTTGAAGCAACTGGTCACAAGTATCCACAGTCAAGAGTAGAAAGTGAGTAGTTAAAAGCATATACTAACATATACTAGTCTCAACCTGCTTTCTATAAACTTGTCCAATCTAAAATCTGCTGCCTATGGAAGAGTGCTTGTACATACTTAGCCAGTCTTCCCATATCAATTAACATACTCAAGAAAATCCCCTACAGACATACCCAGAATTTAACCTAATCTAGAAGGACCCCTCATTGAGAATGCCTTCCCAAGTGGTTCTATACTATGTCAAGTTGACAAAACTAAACATCTCACCCCCTCACCACTCTTTGCCCTGAGGATGCTGTTGTCTGCCAACTCCATCACCCATCCTCTCTGACTGCCTCCCTGCCCTTTCTCTAGTTCTCTGCCGCTTACTTTCCACTCCCGTTCTCTATTATCTTTCTCTCAAACATCTTTCTTTTCACATTACTATTTATAGATTCCCTCCTCCTTTTCTATTGCTTTCACTAAACCTTATCTTTACATTTATCTTCATTCAGATTCTTAGAACATGGGCAGCAGGAAACCAGATTCCTGATCAAAATATCACACAAATCACCTCTTGCACAATTCCAGACACAGTTCACACTCCCCACTGAAACCTCATTAGCCAGTTCTTAACTGTCCATGCTTACCTCAATGTTCTCCTCCTTCAAGCTTTAACTAGAGCAGCAATTTAAACTATGCTTACTGTATTCAATAGCTTTCTATCCTAAATCTTGTCTACCCAAGCTGGTATTCTCTTAAAATGACATCAATGCTTATGTGTAGTGTGAATTACGTATGTGTACTTTCTGAGTATTCACAATTTGATAATTTCAACTATGTTAGTATAAGCAATTTTCTCTACACTTCATTCAAAAATTAATCTTAACATTATGAAAAAAAATAAAATGTCACTTGGCCAAACTAAGAGGTCTTAATGTCATACTGAAGATATCCACCTGTAAGCATAGAAATACATTGTGTGAGCTTTTATTTCATAAGTAAAGTATTTCTAGGTGAAGAAAAAATAGCTATCACTTTACCTGCTTTTGCTTTTATTTATAGGTTGTCAACAGTCCAAAAATTAGTCTATATACCTTTTTCAATTTGATGATTCCTTCTTGTGTATCTTCATCTGTGACAATGTCAAACAAATTTCCCCCATCTCCTGGGACAATGTTGT
Organism: Peromyscus eremicus; assembly: GCF_949786415.1. Lineage (NCBI taxonomy): Eukaryota > Metazoa > Chordata > Mammalia > Rodentia > Cricetidae > Peromyscus > Peromyscus eremicus. Next base: position 17,400,131 of record NC_081427.1, read on the forward strand.
ATTCAATTTCAGCATTTTTTCCAAAATCTGGATCTACTGCTCTTATCCGTCCAATTGCTGAGCCAATAGGAGAAGACTCGGGGACTTTCAGGTGGAAGATGCCTAATAAGAGACACATAATTTATAAAGACAGAAGAATCAATCAGTGTATAAAGAGATTGCCCTGCTTTAAAATATAGATATAAATAGTAAATCAAACTAATATATTTGTAATACAAAGTCAAAGACAATTTATTGACAGCTTAAAGGCTATGATTATATGTAATTGCTTCACTATATATTTCGGAAGTTCCTGATGTAGAGGTTTAACTGAGCATGAACAGTAATGGAGGATGATAAATCACAATCACTTTGAGAAAATAGTCATATACCAATTGTATCTAAGTGGATTAAATATTAAAAATGATCTTAATAGCATTCCTAATCAATATCAATATGAGTAATCAATATCAATAAAATAATGTAGGATGCAAAACACAAAGAAACATTAGATAAACACTTCATAGATAAATAAGTAAGTGGGGTGGTTATTAAAAATATCTATATGTAGATACTTTTAGTGGTTAAGCTTATCTTTTAAAGAATAATATATTCAGTAATCATAAGCCAAGCAAAAATGTTCTATAATGATACATATATATGTACAGTCCCAAAATTCCAATTCATGGTAAAGTTAAATGCAGAGTAATATATTGTGATTTCAGTACATTTTAATATGTATTAACTTGGCATCCTAGAAAACACTTTTATATATTATCTAAATCAAGATATAAATTTAATACCCCGATTACTTTTAGTATTAAAAAATGAAAAAATGGAAATTTCTACCACCAGGTGGAGCAATTATATTACTGAGAAATTCATCTTGAATATGAAAATATTGTTAAGATCTACAATATGTTGTTAAACTCTGAAAAATAGTATTATATATACAAATTTTGACAAGTTAAGGAGTCTGGATTTTCAAATTAAAGTATGTCACTAACAAAGCATAGCCTTTATTTTACTGATATTTTTTGTATTGCCTCAAAACCTGTATTGATGTGTTAGTCTATGTTCTGCTGTCACAATTAGAAAAGGACAAGAATGGAGGGCAAAATAAAACACAAAAGTCAAAGTCTCCATTGTGTTACTGGTTTCCAATTTCAAATTTCATTACTGGGCTTTGAATAGCTCTTTTCTATGAATGAAACTGTCATTGTTTTGAATTTTGTTTTGAATTTCTAGTTGCATCAGTTAAAATTAAGCTAGGAAGATAATCAGCATTTTCCTTATATGATGCCACTTTAGTAAATCATATATTAGGACACACAAATGAACATTGTGAAATTTCAGTTATTTTCTTTTTTATCCCTATTATGTGACGATGTCTACAAGTTTTCAAGTTTTTTGAGCTTCAAACCTTGGTAATTTTCTCAAGCTAGATGCTTGCCCTTTGCCTTTTAAAATTATGCTTGTATCCAGTGGACATTTCTACAATAGAATATATACTTGACTTCAAATGGTTAAATATCTACCTGCCGTAAAATATATCTCTGTCATACATTATTATTTATTTCTCAAATTACAAAAACTTAGAAAAGAGTTGGAAATTAAGGCAAATAGGAAAAAAAAAAGTGGCCACTTGACATGTGGTGGTGTTTTCCGTTGTGTTCCTGCAGGATGGGATAAAAGCAGATACTCAAGTACAATCAGATTCTTCGAGGCACCAGTGTGTAACAGAGGGCCATGCATCTTTGATCATCTGCTTTCTTAATGAAAATGATTACATGATCACTACTAGTTGTGGTTAAGGGAAAGGTTTTGTTGCAGGTAGGAAGGAAACATTTGGAGATATTTGGAAGAGTCCAGACTGAGCTGAGCCATGAGAGGAGAGGGGTGAGGGGTACAGGAGGAAGGAAGAGAAAAGGTGATTGGCAAGCTTAACAGGACCAAGAAGCCAAGAGTGTAGCAAAATAGCTGAATTTGTATAGGATCAGAAACTGGCAGAAAAGAAGGGAAGCCCATCCCCTGAACTGTAGAGGTTTAAGGTAGGGGGCAAGGTGAGAGGTGCTTGGAGGAGTCACAGGTACTTGGAGATGCTGGGACAGCTGGCTAGAGCCCTCATTGATATGTTAAATAGGCACCTTACATTGTCCTGGGGTTGTCTTTAGACTCCAAAGGGAAAGTTCCTTTTCTTTTTCTTCCTTCCTCCCTCCCTCCCTCCCTCCCTCTCTCTCTCTCTCTCTCTCTCTCTCTCTCTCTCTCTCTCTCTCTCTCTCTCTTTCTCTCTCTCTCCCTTTCTTGTTTTTTTAACTGTTTATTGATTCTTTGTGGATTTCATATCATGCATCCCAATCCCACTCACCTCCTGTCCCTCGGCTAATGCCTTCTACTCTTGCAATCTTCCCCAAAACAATACAAAGTTTAAAATTAAAACCAAAAAAAAAAAAACAATTCTTTCTTAACTCTTAGCATACACCAACATTTTACTGAGGGATACTTGAGATTTTGGCAAGTACAAATTACTTGAATTTTTAATTAATGTGGAAATGTAGCATGAATCTTAAAAGTTCTTATTAATAAAATCAAACCTGAGGCCAGTTATTAGGGTCAATGCTGGTAGATCAGAGAGACAGAATGAGCCACTGCTATCTCACCTTGCCAGTTCCTCACTTGGTCCTGTTTCCTCAGACTGGAAGTTTCTGTGTCCTCATCCCGATGGCTCTCAGCTGAACTGCTGCTAGAAGCCTGAAAGCTTAACCAGCCAAATGCTCCACCAGGCCAAAATGCTTCTAGTTTCTGATCCTCACGCCTTATAAACCTTTCTGCTTTCTACCACCACTCCCTGGGATTAAAGGCTGCTTTCTGGGATTAAAGGCATGAGTCACCATGCCTGGCTGTTTCCAATGTGGCCTTGAACTCACAGAGATTCAGAGGGATTTCTGTCTCTGGAATGCTAGGATTAAAGGCGTGTGCTAACATTTTCGAGCCTAAGTATCTTGTGGCTTTTCTGTTCTCTGACCCCAGATAAGTTTATTAAGGTACACAATATTTTGGGGAACACAATACCACCACATTTCCTCTCTTTTTGTCTAAAATTAAAAAAAGACTTATAACTAATACAAGGAAAATTATATCCAGTAAGTATATACAATATATACAGCCAAAAATTACATTAATGATGTCTAGTCCATTAACATTTGAAAGATTCAGATAAAAAATTCCATTATATACAACAATGTCTAGTCCAGTGTTCTTCAGATTCCTTAACCTTCATTCTCCTAAAAGACAAAAACAAAAACCTTTCCCCGACCTCTTGGCTTTCTTCTGTGAATCGGCTCTGTGTTTCTTATTTAATAAGACAGTTGGTTACATCTACATGGAAAGATGTTATAAACCATAGTTATTTAAGGCACACTAAATAAACTTCTCATAGGGAAAAAAAAAAACGCACAAAGCAAAGGTAAAACAATGAGTATATGTTATTTTTTCTTCCTTTCGTTTTTAATATGAAATAGAAACGTTAGTAGCACTATTTATGTCATGTGCCTGTCTGAGTAACTGTAATTGACATAAAGAATCTGAAGATATATCAAGTCCCTTGAATTGATAGAGCAGCGATATACTGCAACATCATGACCCATCAGAAGTATTGAGAATGATATTAAGGATTTCTTGATAAGAAATGGAGGTGAGTGCTGAACATCCTCCTATAAATCCTCCTCTGTTCAGACATAGACAATTTATTGCTAAATGTACCAAAGAAATGGCTGACAGTCAATCTGAGAGCAACAGGGAGCTGTAGATTTCATTGGAGACAGTGACTAACAGTGAGGACACAGTGCATCTGCTGGAGGGCAGGGCAATGCATTGATGAGACTTGGAAGACCGTGGAATATTTCTGCTTCCGTTTTCCCATCCATTCATGGAGGGTCTAATCATATTATAGATTAAGTTCATGGCATAGCTTTTTATTTGAAGAGTCAAAATCAATTTTTAAAGTAACTATTTAGGGAAATAATATAGTCTGAAGTCATCTCTCAGAGATTATAGTTAGTGAAGTTGAATTGTCAGAATTGAGGCTTCTCACTGTGTGTTTGCATGAGGGTGTTTTAAATTCTGAAAGGTAATCTAAAGGCCATCAGGAAACTCAGACTAGAGATGAAATGGCCTCCTTTACAAGGCAATCTGCTGAGATATGAATTTCCTGTTCTATAGAAGACCAGTTTATGAGGCCAATAACAGTAAATGTGAAGACAGCTATTCTTTGTAGCACTTTATCAATATAAGCTATGTTGTGAGGGCAGTTCTTTCTGAAGACTGTCAACACTGGTATGTCCAAAATTCAATTATTATCTAATGGCTCTGGAAAATTTATGATGAATTGGGAAAGGCTCACTTTTCACCAATGATTGACTTGATACTATGCCCTCAGTAGGCACACTTCAGAATTAAGATATAATCAAAGGAAAGCAGGGGTTTGTGAATTCCATGTTCTTTTACCGAGCTTTTAGTGCCCATAAAACACAAGAGCACAGGACACGTTTTTTTTTTTTTTTTTTTTTTTTTTTTTTTCCTGATCTTTTCATTTCAGGCATACACTTTTATTGAAGTGGGAGACATCAGCATTCATTAAGACAAGTATATTACCAAAAAAATCGCCTGTTGTGATAAAGTCTACTGAACACGGGGGAAGTCGGTGGAACTATGTGTTTGTCATGTCAGGTTGTTTAGGTTTCCTCCGTTTATTTCCAATGAGTTGGCATTTTATCATTGCTAGAATCTCAACAGCAATAAAGCTGAGGTCATTCAGATTAATTTAAAGCTCTGAAGTTCTGCGCAACTGTGCCAAAGCTAAATCAGCATGACATACAGTGTAATTACATTGCCATCATTTCTAGTCACCTTATTTTGATGCATATGAAGCCCCTGAATGGTGCTCCCTGTATAACACAGATTAAGAAATGAAATCAGGGACAAGGGATTGTTCTCCGAGTGAGTCAAATATATGCTCACATTTTTATCAAATGTACAAGTTATGCCTAACAAAATCATCATTTCCCGAGAAATGGAGAAAATTGTATGCAGGAGATTATGTGGAATTTCAGTGATCGATTCTGTAATTTCTTACAGACAATGCTCTCTGTTATTTCCACTGCAATAAACATAGCTACTAGCTGTAGGTAAATTCACATTCTTTTAGTGACTGTGCCGTCTGAAAAATTGTAGGTTGATTATATTTGGATTATTACAACTTATTCTTTAGGGAGAGGGAAGGAGAAGTCAGAATCTATTGCCAAGCAAGAACGAAGCTCTAAAATATATTTTCTTTGAGAAAGCTAACCAGTGTAAATGAAGAAAACAATACATATGTTGATGTGTATGCATGCATACATACTTGAAAAAAAATTTTATAAATTGCATCAGTACATGATTTATAAAACCCATAAAAAGAAACTGGACAGATGAATTATAAAATACCATAATAAATTTTGGAAAAAGTAGAAACAAAAATTGAATAATCCATTACAGATTCATTTGAAACACAGCATGTTTATATAAAAAAATAGTAATTTGTAGTTCAGCTGTACTTAGAAATTATCCCTCCTTGTACCTGGGAGTTTGAAGCAAGCCAGGACAATATAAATCATGGCAAACGCTAAGAGGGAGAGTTATGTGTCTGGGATCAAGGAAAATGTTTCTCTAGAAAAGGGGAGGCTTTGTCTTAGTCCCCAGCAATATAAAAACTAAATTGTGGTCAATTAAAATAAAGTAAAATGTAAATATTATGATACTGGCAATACTAGAAGGCTTAAAATAATTTATTTCAGAATGATAAGAATATTAATAATTTTGAGTAATCAAAAACATAGTAAAAATTACATTTGAGAAGGAAATTTAGAAAATATTTAGCTACTAAACATGTGATTATGTAATTGAATTTAGAAATGTCTCTAGTGATCATGCTTCAATGTTTCTGTGACTTACTATTTAATTTTATATCAACAAAAAATTACTTTTTTCTGTTTTTTTTTTTCATCTTTATGCAAAAAATAACTACAAGCTATAGGAAAACATGAAGATTTAAGAACTTATCAGAAGAGTTACTAAAAGTCAGTTTTGAACTAACATAAGACAAAAGTGTCATATATTTACAGAGAATTATCTAATTTCTTTATTGTTGCACTGATGACATTTATCACCTAGCAGCGTACGCAATTAAATGGTTTTATTCCATGGTAGTAAAGTGACACCTACGCTCTAAGGAAAGTTGAGAATTCAATTCAATGTTTATGATATGTAGACTGAAAACACAACCTGAGTCACTGTGGCATAGGGCTTGTGTGATCAGCTAGTGGAACGCATTCCAGAATAAACCAGGTGACAAGTTGATAGTTGATAAGTTCGTAATTTCCTGCCTCACTCTTATTTCCTCACTCCCTCTGTGACCTGTCAACCCTGATATCAGAAGGCCTCTCTGTGTATCAATGTCTCCACAGCCCTCTTCATGTTCTTTTGATTCTCAACTAAAGCACAGGGCTTATCATTTCAATATCATATTATCCACTAACTTACATATTTTACCTTGCTCTTTTGTTAATGTAATTTGACCAAAGGCAACCTTAGTTAATTATGACTTACAGAAAGGAAGGAAGAAGTTCTTGACAGAGCAAAATCAGAGAGGTTCCTTGATATCACATATGCTATGATCATTACATTTTAAAGGCACCAACAATATTGCTTGAAAATATGCAGATTTGCAAGGATAACTAGTTGCCAATTCATTATGACTTCTATTTTAATCTTCTTTGAAGACATTTTTTGCCTTATTAATTTTACTACTTCATCAGTCGGTGAGTTTGGATGGAGTTCAAAGGAAAACACATAACAGTGTAGTTTCAGCTTCCCAACCCTTCAAACGCTATCACATTAGTGATTCTAATATACCACAGGCATATAGTGAGTCATATCTTTCTTTAGCGTCCTATCAGTACTTCAAGATTTTCTCAGGGATTCTGTGCTTTGTGTGTTCTTGAATAAAGCAAATGCTGAAACAAAACATCATCTATTACATAACTGATGATACTTTAATTGTAAGCATTTCTACTATCCAGTTTACTTTTATTAATTAGAAATGCCCTTTACACCTTATTAATTAGTACACCAACTGTATTAGAATTAGAACCTCTCCTCTCCATCTGCAAACCAACCAGGGCCAGCAGCAGGTGGGAAATTAAATGGGGGAAACTTGGCAACCTTGTATCTGTCAAGCTTTTTGTTATAATCATTTTGCCTGGGGGTATTTCCACTCTCTCGGGTGGGACAGCAAAGGCACAGGACTGATTGTACAGCTCTGATTCTCTGCAGCCCATTGTTCTTATTGGCATGATGATTCCAGACAAAGTTTCTTACCCCATCCCTCAACACAGTAGCATTGCCTCTGTGCTGATGGTACACTGTCTTCAGCATCCAGATTCCTCAGTGGTCCACTCCCAACCAAGTCTCATTTCAGGAAGATTTCTATGGCAGATCTTAACATGACTCGGGTTTTATTTCCCTTCTGCAAACACAGTCTTTACTTTCCTGTTGTCATGTAATTAGTTTTCCTAATAAAGTATATTCCTTCCCCTTCTCTTTCCTTTCCCAGGACATTTTAGCTTTCCTAAACACAAGGCAAACATTGTTACATGAAACCCCCAATCATTGTCTAGAAAAAATATTGGATATTATTATTAGCTCTGGGCAAGCAGAAGGCCCTACTCACCAAACCTAGTGAGGGGAAGGCAATTTTCCACTTCTTTTATGAGTTAACAATGCTGTTTTACTCTCTCCAAATAATTCCTCTGGGCAAATTTTCCCTTTGTCCCTCACTGCATAAAATGATGTTTTAATAACCATAAAATACAAGGCTTTGACTGACAGCTCAAAATTTTAAAAACAAATTGGTATTTTTACTATAATTTCTGAAATTTCATCTGGCCATGAAATTCTCATGTAATCTCAGTATCATCATTGAACTATCCACTTCCAATTTTCATTATATCTTTATTGGGATGGTTAGAAAAAAATGTAGCAGCACAGATATACATTAAAAAAATATTTCTGTCTAATTGTTCTGTGTCAGCACCTAATCAGTAGGATTCATTCAACTAAACCATAAACTACTTGATAATGATCAAGTATGATAACCTGATATGATCAAGAACCATAAATTCCATTTCTTTAGTCTATTACCTTGCTTTCTTATCTTCTTCCTCAATATTTTTATACTTTGGGTCCACCCTATACTCATCTTCTGAGATTTATATTTAAAACTATTATCTTTTAAAATATCTTCCCTGAAAATCATACAGTATTTTGGCCTAGCTACATTGTGACTTAACACAGAATCTTTCTACAACCCCCACCCAATTCCTCTCTGCATAGCTGACTATTTTAGTGAATACCTGTATTAAAACACCTGTAGTGCTTTCTCCATAGCAAGTCATCCCTGAAAATTCCTAAAATCAATCTACTGCTTCTCAGAGAGTATCATAGACATTACTACTAGGGATGAAATGGTGCCTATTTTTGTCTATGTTACTGAAGTGGTCTGCTAACTTGATTTTGCTTATTATTTTCCTCTTTATGAGGGAACATGTCTGTCACACATCACTGAAAATATAGGATGGGTTATTTCTGTCACTTGTAGGTAAAAATTTTATTTTTTATTTTACCCTGGAGATAACTTGGAAAGAGATATATGGAGCCTTTAGACAAACTGTGTGTGTCCATGTGAAGGAAAGGAAGATATTTTTAAAAGTTAATCGGTATAGTCAGTACTCCTATTGAAGAAGATTATATCCTTGTAGCAATCAATCATTTAGTCCATTTCATGGACATTTCTGTGTGATTTTCTAAGCATTTTATTACAGTTAGTTAATTTTATCCTCACTTTAGTACTATGAAACTGACACTACCATAATAATTTACTGTTATTCAAGTCCTAGTAATGTTTAACAACTGTATTGGAGTAGGCAGGGGGAGTAGGTCTAGGCAATAATTTTAACTGTACATCCATTTCTGTTGTGAAAAGATTCCAACCATAGCATTTTTAAAGCTCAGTATGTGGTGCATTTGAACATAGATTTAAGAGATGTGCACAATTGACTTTGATTATTGGGTTGAGCCAACGTCAAGTCTATAAAATTAGGAAATCCGGGTCCCATAGCCTGAAGGAATGAAGCAGTGAGGTGGCATCTTTTGATCTACTGTGTGATTCTGCCTCCACTCTACCCACAACACTTGATCCCACTTTCTGTAAATCAACCAAATATTGGACAGATGTATAAACTCTCATAAAACATGAATGGCTCAAAATTCTTAATATTAGCACCCTTGCAGAAAGCAAATTTCAATGTAAGGGTTTTGATAAGTTCCTTATGTGGAGACTCTTTTCAAACCTTGAATACAAAGTTCTGGTAAGAGCATTAGAAAACATGAGGTTTTTCTAGAACGAAATCCATTGATTCAATTTTTTTGTAAGCAAGAAAAGAAGGAAAATTTATTATAATTCTTTTTGTTCTAGTTCTTTTTTTCTTCTTACATGTATTCCAGAATTACAAGTAACTAAAATTGTATTGAACACTACATTTGTGGTAATAAGAAAAACTATTTAAAAATATCTATATTATTATAGAAGAGTAATCTCCCTACAACATTTGTGGACACTGGAAATGTCAAACACCCCAATTCCAATGATCTGTGGAACACAGCCCACTTACATCATTTAATGACTGCTGACATAATGTTTCTGGTTCTACAAACTATGTATATTTAATACATGTAATTTATAACCTCTATTCCTGTTACAGATTACTAAACATGATGGAGACCTTGGCAAGAGCTCACAGCATCTCAAAAACATCAATAACTTTCCATAGTTCATCAATTATACAGAATACATTTAATATTCCCCTAAAGTCTCCATTAATTATGTAAACATTTCATTTATTTGCTTTATCTATGTAATATCTGTCCCAGCTAATAAAGCAGAGCTTATTGACAATTCTCAGAAATATGTAACAACACTATAGGAAGCATATGTTAAAATTACTGTAGATTCTTATAAATTATTGGTAAATTGAACACTTGTTTAAATAAACTAATAAGAAATGTAAGAACTTTAAATTTTTCTGAGTATATTTATTTTTTCAAAGATCCAGTCTCCCTTAATTTTCCTTTGTGTGACATTATGGGGATAATCAGAAAAAGATTAAAAATTTAACAATATTTACCCATATCATATTTTAGCTTCATTTTACCTCAAATTGAATGCTTAATAACCACTATTTACTGATTTGCAAATGTGAATGCTCACCTTTAATTTTCTGCTTCTTGCCTGAATCTTGAAACACTCCCTGTCATCCTAGTTCTTTAGTTCATGCCTTAAATGCTTTTCTTCTGTTATTCATATAATAGAGACTAGCCCCACCTTTAATGTGGTGATTACTTAGAGATATTTTTGATTTCTTTTTTAACTTTTGCAGTTTTATGTTGCTCATAATTCTGTATATGGAACTATACGGATATTACCATACGTTTTTAACTGGTCTCACAATTTGGGAGTATGTTTGTTCCCTACTAAGAAGTCTTAGAATAGCTACCAGTAAATGACATTGATGTTTTCATTTCACTATCCTCTAGGGTTTGCTCCATGTACGGTTAGTTGCCCTTGTACATTTATATCATGAGCATATTTCTACCATAGCTTTTATTGCAATTTGCATGATTTCCTATTAATTTATCAGTTATCCTCATCATACAGTAACAGCTTGACAAAACAGATTAAATTTCATATCCTTTGTATTGTGTGAAGCAGACATCACATTTGTTTTGTTCATCTTAGCTAAGTGGAACTTGTAATAAAACTTCCTTTTCTACTTTATCATTTTGATCAACTATGAAGCAAGATGAAACATAGAATTATAAGCCGTATTAAATAAATGTCAATGTCATGTTGATTTTGTTTGTATGATTAAATATCAACATGATTACAATAAAATTACATCTGGAAATTTTGAGATGTTGGTACTTATTGCTCTTCTTATCACTTCACTCTTCTTCATTGGTTATCCTTTGCATAAAAAATTAAGCAGAATGTAATGTCATTATTTTAATTAATTTTATCTGTGCCTTGGACCTTGTTTACAGTTTCTATATGCTGCTTAGAAATGCTTGCTAGACACTGTTTTATCTTGAAAATTTTATATTTTCAATATCTCTTGTTCATGTCTTCCCCAACACATTGTGTTAGCAGAAAAAAAATAGTTCTTACTATGATAACTTCTTGTGTAGTTTTCTTGTTACAACATTTTTGAATCCAAAAGAGTCCAATGTATTTCACTGTGCAACTAGCATGTCTGTCATCTCTGTGTTTATTATATAAGGCAAACAGTTGCACATGGGCCCTATGACATTGTCTTCTGCTTAAACCATATTATGGAAGTCATTTTCTAACATACTGATATGTGCCGACCTTCCATTGAAATCACACACATCAATACATAAATGTACAACCCTGTCTCAGCACTGCAGCATTCTATAAACAATTTTTTCTGTACCCATATGCTCAATTATAGAACAAGCTGGCACTTAAATATGTAATGCTTGGCATGCATTAAAAATTTCAACAATATTCCTCCTTGCCTTTTGAATACACTCTCTTCATAAATTCTGACATTCTCCTGTGATTTGCTAGAAATTTCCCCTCAATTGCTCATTCTATACAAATATTTCTTTGGTAATCCCATTAAGACGTACTTACTAGTTCTTTTTGGTACAAAATGATGAAAATAAGGACAGTCTTTCTTTCAGAATTATATTATACCTTATAGATGCATCAACCTGTTTGCCATAGTGTATTTTTGTCTGTTTGAGAAGCATGGTGATATGTACTTTAACTCTTATCTTTTCAACATCAATAACAAGTTGTCCATATGTATATAAACACATTCATACATAACACTAAACATGTATATATAATGTGATGTTCTGCAGATTGTAATATAGCTACTAACGTGATTGTCATAGTCTGTCGTGACAAAAATAAGTATGTTTAAGTGAAATTTTGTAATGATCACATTCAGAACACATTATTTTTATTTTAAATAAATTAAAATGTACCATAAATATCCAATTCTCTTTTGTCACAAGTTAAGTTTCTTCTTCTATGTGACTGAATAGAAACTAACACCTTGTGTTTTATCTTCATTCAAAAGTTACTAATCTCTTAATTTGAATTTTAAAAAAAACACACTACTTCACTCATATATAAAATTTTTAAAAATTGATCAATTAGAAGTTGATGAAACACAGTGGTGGTTGTAAGAAGTTTGAGAAAGTAGAGGAGATGGGAAAATAGGACTTTTTTATGTGGTAGCTGGTCATGTGTGTAACTTGGAAGACTCAGAAATGAACACCATCAATTTTAAACTTTCCTGGGCTAAATAATAAAAGTTTTGTCTCAAACACACATGAACAAAAAGCAAATATAGACTCACATGAGTTTAATTCTTTCTACTGCCTTATATTTGAATTAAGAATGACAAAATGCCAAGACATTCAAGCAGTTTTTCTATTTTGAAACTAAAATAATGTATTCTCATAAACTACCTGGTTTCATTTCATAATATATAATCTTTATTATCTAGTCATTTTTATTTGATATTAAATTAATGCAATGGATTAATTTGATATTAAATTAATGCAATGGATGGATGGAATCCCCTTACAGTTATCTCTGGTTGTAGAACATATATGTATATATGTTTATGGGGAACAGTTCTGTAAAGAAATCACTTTGACTTTCTGTAACATCAAGTTTAGTGGTTTATTATATATTAACTGTATTTCTGAGTCAGCATTGCTAATTTTCTCTTGGATATTTTCCTAAAGTTATCTCGAGTTGATTTTTACACAAACAGGTATCAAAGGCAAATTTTCGTTCCAGAAGGATAATGACGAAAATTAAAGGCTCTTGGAAATTTTCTCAAAGCTTTCATTAATAATGAGGACTTGCTATCTTTTCCCCCTAAAATTGAGGAAGTCCTGTGCCATTGTTATGAGGCAGAGGTAATGGAGCATGCACTTCATTCTGTATAGTACATGACATGTAGGTACTCCCTAGTCAGCACCACAGCTCTCGGCCTATTACATTAGTATCTAATTCTCCAAGAGTTGATCTACTTTTAAAATACCAAATTAACAAATAATTTACATATGCATGATGCATATTCACACACCAGTTATTTTTTTTTATCTCTGATTTGTACAATAAAACAGAAAGGAAAAGATTCTTAATAACATCATATATGCATTCAAGTGTACAGTGGTCAACAACATCATGCTTATAAACAAGACATTTTCTTGTGCTTATTTACACAATGAAAAAAGTAATTTAGCTGGGCGGTGGTGGTGCACGTCTTTAATCCCAGCATTCGAGAGGCAGAGCCAGGCGGGTCTCTGTGAGTTTGAGGCCAGCCTGAGCTACAGAGTGAGTTCCAGGAAAGGCACAAAGCTACACAGAGAAACCCTGTCTCAAAAAACCAAAAAAAAAAAAAAAAAAAGTAATTTAAGCTTCACCTCAGCAAGTTTTTTTTTCAACATAGTTTTCTTGACATTAACATCCAAATTCATGTATTTTCTATTTATAATTTTGTCATATTTGCTGCTTAGTTGCTTTGTGTTAGCCATATTCCAGCTGAAAATCACTGGCACCAAAATAAATTGCTTTTTGTTTTCAAATACATTTTGTTTTTTTTCTTTTGAAAGCTGATTATGCACATGGCACTACAGTATAATACCCTCAATATGAAGAAATATGTAATTTTAGTAGGAATACTTTTTATTATATAAAATACTAGAGCATTTTTAATGATTCTGAAATACTGTGTCATAATTTTTGGCTATATGTCAAATATGCATGAAAGAGCAACACAGCAGAATTCCCTCACAGTACTTGGCTTGATAGTTTCATTCTGTCCTCTCAATTTTGAGTCATTGAATGTATTGGGATGCCCTTACAGATGTTTTGATAAATATGGCTCTTGAGTGGTAGACACAAGAAAATAATAAGTTTCATTTCAACATTATGTTAAATCAGAAGAAATAATTAGAGTTTAAAAGCCTGTAATGTCAGATGATCTTATATGAGTTACCAACTCCTCATAAAAGTCCATGTTCTCCTGGAACCATGGACACTAGACTACAGGAAAGAGGCTTTTCGGTTAGATCCAGTTCATACTATCTGAGTGCCATGCCCTAAGTGTATGATTTTTTTCAGCAATAGCGACTACCTCCAAATTCTTAAGTCTAAGCTGCTCACTGGGAATTTTGCTCAATAATCTAAGGCTTCCAGCCATGGGACTTGGACATAAACCCAGCCATAAAAGCCTCAAACTCCAATTTGTCTTGCCTATAACATGTGCTGGTATAATGGGAGCACAATATTTGTGGGAATGGCCAAACAATGACTGATCCAATTTGAGGTCAATTCTAAGACAGGGAGCCAATGCCTTATACTGCTTGTAGGGCCAGGAAGAAGAGGCTGAACAGTCCAGAGACCAGAGACCCAGGATAGAATCAAACAGGACTGGCAAAAAAAAAAGTCAATCAAACTATTCTTGGTAATATTCTGCTATACTCATATATCAATGCCTAGCCCAATTGTTATCAGAGAAGCTTAATCCAGCAACGGATGGAAGTGAACACAGAGACACATAGCCAAACACTATGTGCAGCCAGTAGAACTTGGCAGAAGATTGGCAGGAAAGACTATAGCAGCCAGAGGTGTCTAGGACATGACACCATGATAACATAGTCCACAGAATCAAATAACAAGGGCTCATAAGGGTTCACAGAGACTTGAGTAACAATCAGGGACCCTGTATGGTCTGAGATAGGTCCTCTGAATATCTGTTATGGTTCTGCAGCTTGATGTTCTTGTGGAACACCTAACAGTAGGCATAAGGGTTGTCTCTGACTCTTTTGCCTGCTCTTAGCACCCTTTTCCTCCTACTGGGAGGATTTGTGCCTAATCTTATTGTAACTTGTTATGCCTTGTTCAGCAATATCCCTGGGATGCCTGCTATTTTCTAAAGGGAAATAGAAGAGGTGATGGGTGATAGCTCTGTATGCTGTGAATATGTTGCTCTGATTGGTTGATAAATAAAATGCTGATTGGCCAGTAGCCAGGAAGGAAGTATAGGTGGGATAATCAGACAAGGATAATTCTGGAAAGAGGAAGGCTGAGACAGGAGATACCAGCCCGACCTCCAGGGAGCAGCATGTAATGGCAAACAGGTAAAGCCATGGAACATGTGACAACATATAGATTAACAGAAATAGGCTGAGTTTAAATGTAAGAGGTAGTCAGTGGTAGGCCTGAGCTAATGGCTGAGAAGTTTTAATTAATATAAGATTAAATTATTTTAATCTCTGTGTGTTTATTTGGGTCTGAGCAGCTGTGGGACTGGTGGGTGAGAGAAATTTGTCCTGACCTCTGGCAGGCAGAGACACAGGAAACTTCCAGCTACAAAGAGGAATGGATCTGGGGAAAAGAGAAGATGGGGATGGACTTGGAGGGGTGGAGGGAGAAGAAACTGTGGTTGGTATGTAATGTACAGAGAAGAATAAATAAATAATAAATAAGTGAATAATAAAATAATCTTATTGTTTTGAGAGTAACTTGGACTACTGTGGCCAACAATTCAAAGGAGGCTTATTGTATCTGGTGCTGACCTTTATGTTAGTCTATGATCCCTGTGAGGAGCATTATCAGGACAAGTGGCTTAACTTCCTTTAAGGTATACACCCAACAGACACATACACACCCATAAACACACATATACACACAATTGGATTACTCAGGCTGGATCTGATATGAAAGACTCTTTCTTGTGCTCTGGCTTCCATGGTTCCAGGAATACTACGTAAGCTGCCAATGAAGAGAAGCAATTAAAATGTCATATCCAGCTGCAGCATCTATGAACAATGACTATGAGCAGCATGGGGAAAATATGTATAATGTTAAATAAGGGAAACTCACATGTAAGTGGCAATAGCTATTTAATTGT
This sequence comes from Peromyscus eremicus, assembly GCF_949786415.1. Taxonomy (NCBI): domain Eukaryota; kingdom Metazoa; phylum Chordata; class Mammalia; order Rodentia; family Cricetidae; genus Peromyscus; species Peromyscus eremicus. The sequence continues at coordinate 17,416,228 of NC_081427.1, forward strand.
TTATAAGCAACAATCAACAGGACAGAAATCGTATCTATTGCTGAACACATAGCCTTTTTTTTCTGATACTTCTGAGGTCATTGATTTTTAGGAAAAAAATCTACCACCACTTTGCTGGACCAGTGTAATTCTTTACTACATTTTAAATCTCATCTTTATACCCACAGATAGGTATTTCTACCACCTCTCATAAAAGAAGGGTCTCTTTAGAGCAACAGGAGACCATCACACAAAAACACAACTGAACACAGTGCAAAGGTCAAAGGATCATTGGGAGCTTATCCTCAGTGCATCCATCTACATTATAGCCCCTGTATATATGGCTTGGGGGATATCAAGGAAGATGGCTCACAAAGATTACATTAGCCGGAATACAAGGAAATCTTTTGTGAAACTGTCTCTCTTCGAAGTAACTGCATAAAAAATATGAAGCAATATTACTAACAATGGACATATTAACATCGAATGGGGAAAACTAGTAGGGTCTCAACCTGAGACAGGAACTACAGGCAACTTATGATGTAATGCTATTTCAGTGAAAACAGAATATTAAGATTAAATTTTAAAATAATGCAGTATTTGCTGTGGGTTGTCTCTCTGTATGCTGTGAATATGTGTTGCTCTGACTGGTTGATAAATAAAGCTGTTTGGCCAATGGTGAGGCAGAATAAGGTTAGGCAGGACATGGTACATTCCAACCAGAGAAAAAGGAAGGAAAAAGGCAGAGCTGGGAAACACTGCTAGCTGCCGCCAAGAGAATCAGTATGTAAACCAATAAGCAACAAGCCATGTGGCAAAATATAGATTTATAGAAATAGGTTAAATTAAGGTGTAAGAGCAAGCTAGTGAGAAGCCTACGCCATTAGGCCATCTAGTTTGAAACGGATTTAAGCCCCTGTGTGTTTATTTGGTTCTGAGCAGCTGCAGGACAGGGTGGGACACAGGAAAACTTCCAGCTACAAGTATTCTTAAGTGTAGAAAATGCTTCTCTTGAAGTGTGGAAATAAAAAAAAAAATAAGTTCTTAAAATAGCTTATAGAGATATAAAGGATAAATAATTGGAATTTTATGTATTATTCTGTGGTACCTGTTAGATCAACAAATTCAATATCAGTAAAACCTACTGTGTAGCATGAATCTTAAAAGTTCTTATTAATAAAATCAAACCCAGAGCCAGGTATTGGGGTGAACTGGAAGATCAGAGAACCAGAACAAGCCATGGCTACCTCACCTCACTGGATTCTCAGCTGGTCTTGTTTCCTCAGACTGGAGGCCTCTGAGTCCTCATCCAGAATGAATCTCAGCTGAACTGTGCTGCTCCAAAGCCTGAAAGCTTGACCAGGCCAAATGCTTAAGCAGCCAAATGCTTCTAGTTTCTGGTCCTCACGCCTTATATACCTTTCTGCTTTCTATCACCACTCCCTGGGATTAAAGGCTCACTTTCTGGGATTAAAGGTGTGAGTCACCATGCCTGGCCGGTTCCAATGTGGCCTTGAACTCACAGAGATCCAGAGGGATTTCTACCTCTGGAGTGCTAGGATTAAAGGTGTGAGTGCCACCATTTTCTAGCCATTGTATCTAGTGGCTGTCTGTTCTCTGACCCCAGATAAATTTATTAGGGTACACAATATTTTGGGGAACACAATACCACCACACTACTGCCTTACTCACAATCTGTTTTCACTGAGTGTGAGCTGAGAGTGATCATTTTATTTCATTTCAGGCCTCAGACTGCCATCCTGCTTCACCTAGCAAACAGAGCGCTGATAACATTCCACAATGTCATGTCACTCTGCCCAGGATGTTTGTCTAAGTATTTGTCCAAACTTATAAATCACACACTAGGATTGTGTCTTTCCACAGACAGTGGCTATGCATCCCTGCCTGGAAAACTCTCCTTTTCATTCTCTGTGAATAAGAACATCAAATATGTTATACGTGTAAGATCCAAGATAGAAGCCATGTCCATGATAATAATTTATATCCAAAAGCAATTTTGTAAACTGACTTGGCCAAGCTATTATAGCTTGCCACTTGTGAGAATAAAGGAGAAAAAAGAAGTAAGGAAGGGAATAAGGAATGAAGAAAAGGAGAGAGGGAAATAAGGAAGGAATAAGGGAAGGAAGGAGGGAAGGAAGGAAGGAAGGACAGTTAAATGCTTGCATTGTTGGAAAAAGTACTTGAAAATAAGGCTCTAAACTACAGAATCAAAGGCATTATATGTTTCCCTTTTTATTTTATTTTTTGTCCCTTGTAGTAACAGAGTAAGGTATAAAAAATGCTTTATAGCAATTTTTGTCTCATTAATCATAGTATAAAATATAGCAACTATTTGTTCTATATATTCCATAGTATAAATCACGATTTTAATGAATTATTTAGTTTTAAAAAATTGAGTCTCAGAAATTGTACATCATTATCATAAATGGCATGGCATTTTGAAATATGTAAACATAATGGATGGTCAAATAGAGCTAATTAACGTGCATTAAAGTGGTAGGGTTTCTAATTGCCTTTCATAATATTTGACTATTAGACTTTTATTGATTATGAGTTGAAACATTTACACAAAGAAAATATACTCGCATTGTTAAAAGAATCTGTGACAATGCTGTAAAATTCAGAAAAAAACAATACAACATCTAAATAGAGAAATAGTGCTAATAGTACATATTTTCTTAGGTAAACACAGAAAAGATCACATTTGTATGAAGAGGGAAATATTCTGCATTTTAATTTATTTAAAACTGATCAGGCAAGTAACTACAAAATGATTAAATTATGATTCCTCTAAAACCATGAATGAAACTGCCCATCCTTGGTGGTTCTAATCTGTGGAACACAGAAATAATCCTTGTAAATACATAGGAAAATGAATTAAGTACTAACTTGTGTTAAATGTAACACTCAAAAGAAAACTGGATGAAGCATGAGTGAGAGGCATCATTTTCTCTAAGGGACACAGTTACAGAAAAGAAATAGGTGAGAATCATTCCATTATCCCAGAAGGTAAAGCAATTCTCACCTGTTGTAAATCTACAATGAGATAAATATCAGAATAGCAGTAATGCTCATAACAACATCATCACAGATACTAAATATCTAAAAATGGTCCAGCAGATGCACTTGCTAAAATAAGTCACAAAATCTATATATGACAATTGTACACTATAAAAAGTGTGATAGCATAAGTTTATAGTTTATCTCATATTTTATGCATTTATATTAATTTTTAGTTAACAAATTATCATGATAGTAAATTAACATATTGTTAGCAATTTTAATTCACTTTAATAGCATAAGTATGATTACACAATTATAACAGACTGAAGTATTTGTTGTGTAATATTTTGACCCTGTTCTGACAAATACAGCATGCTTGAAGTCAGAGGGCAGTGCTACCCACTAGCTGACCAAAATTCACCACAGAGGTTTTGGAGAATTGAAGACAGATAGGACAGAAAATAGTAAGGCAGGGCAGAGAGGGACCTTGGCCCTTTTGGAGGAAGGAATGGAGCAGGTAGGAGAGGACTCCTGGCCTATTTGCTTCTCTAATCTTTCAGGCTCTTACCCTGATATCTGACTCTCAAATTTTTATTGATTAAAGAATAATTAGATTAATGCTTTATCTATTATCATAACACTAAGCATGATTTTCTTTAAAATTTAAAGACAGGTCATTTTTTAATTCCATAATAACCTGCTTCCTAAAGATCAATAGTATATGGAGATATTTTTACTTTTTGTAGCTTTAATATATGACATGGTATATTTTTTATTTTATTTTATTTTATGTGTTATTATTATCCTTCAGAAGCCTGTGCTGTTTGCTAATGAGAGACAGAAAAAGAGTGGATTCAGGTGGGAGGAGAGATAAAAAAGAACTGGGAGGAGTAGAGGGAAGGGAAACCATAATCATGATATATTGGGAGAGAAAAATATGATATGGTAACTTTTTAGAATCATTTGAAAATATGTTTAGCACATAGCTGACATACTTTTTGGGAATCGAGGTGGGTTGTCATTGACATCAGTGAGGGTAATATTGACAATTGTTGTTCCAGCAAGGCCACCGAGTTGTCCACCCATGTCCTTCGCTTGAATGAGGACCTGGTACTGCTCTTTGACTTCTCTGTCCATGTTTGGCAACGCTGTTCTAATGACACCTTTGGGGGAAAGTGATAACAGAGAATCAATATCACAAACAGAATGCTTCCCCTGACCCCATCAGACTGAAACAGAAGAAAGTAGTTATGTCCAGATTTATTAGCAATGGCATATTAAATAAAATAGTCTATCAAAATTTAAAACAGCCTAACTATCCTAAAGTTAGAATGTGACTTTTATCTTTCGGATTTTTACAGCCAGATCTTAAAATATAGTTATGAGTAAAACAAAAAAGGTTACGGTGTACCTCAACATCAAGGTCAACTCTCCCCAAGTAAACTAAGTTAGGCCTCATTTACATATTCAAGTCTATGCTGAGATGAAAAAGAATGTTAATACTTTTAGATTAAAATGTACACATGGAATAGTGTAGGTAATTTAACTGAATTGGGTGTATAATTCCAAAGACTATTATTATCCCATCCATTCTTTAGTTTACAATAAAAAATCCACTTAACTTAAAAGTACATAAACTATGTCATTTACATAATGTGTCTGTTTTGTCTTTCTAGAGTTTCCCTAACTATTTTCACTGAAGATTTCCATCCCTTCCTGTGCCCTTAGCTGTCATCAGACATTATCATTGTGGGGTCTTTGAGACGCCTTCCATCAAGGTAATCCACTGTCCAAGATAGGGTCTTATGTTTAAAACTCTCAGTATGTGGTTGAATAAATGAATGACTGAGTGAATGAAAGTGATCTTACAGTTTTCAATCTTATATCACATATGCATATTTACATATAGCAGTCATTTCCATTCTTGTATCTAGATATAGGAACTATTTTATATTTCTATTTATTCATAGTAAAAATGTAAGACTTGTAGAATCATTTGGAAATTGAATTATAAATTTTATTCCAAATTCCAATAGGTAGTCAAGAGTTGTAACAGGTAGAGATTGAAGAACCTTTACTTTAAGCACATGTGATTTTGATGGTGGTAAGTTATATCTTAAGTAGAAAAGCATGTATGAATAATAAAAAAACAGCCATCAATACAGTATAGAGCATTCAAATCAGTACCCCAGCATACATCCATATATCTGTGCTTGCTACCATCTACTTATCCATTGCTATATTTTTGCTAATGCATATTGAACTGCAATCTGAGATTTCATCTGGCACTTGGCAGGAAATAGTTACAGAAAAGACATTCATCATTTTTGGTTCTAATGCTTTATTCATGAATTGGTACTGACACCATTTTGATTCAATCTGTCTTCTCTTCAGCACAGGCTTCTGATGCTTTATTTTCAATGTTTCTAAAACTAAGACGTTTAAAGCCCACATCTCAGTGTTGTTGTCTTACATACCTTACATCTTGTGGCATCTATCTGATGGGCAATGTTCACGTTTTCTAGATAAATACCTGGTTTTGACACTTGGTATTTGCTGTCTCATCATATCATTGACCATGTATGATTTTTACTCAATTCATTATATAAACAGTCCTTTATTTTCAATGTACATATAACTTTTGCTCTACATCATTTATTTCTCTACCTTATGCATCTCCCAGGATGAAAGCTGTACACAGCAGAGAGAAAAGAAAAGGAATGGGGAAAGAAGATGGGGTGAGGGAGAAGGAAAGAGAAAGAAAGAAAACAATAGAGATAAGGGATATTATTCTAGGGCACACTATCAGTAGCTCACTTCCTTCTATTAATAATGCTAGACTTCAGGTCATTGTAGATGAATATATTTACGATGTCCAATTTCTTGTTAATATATTTAACAGAATAAGTTTTCTGTTGTTGGCCACAATCAAATAATATATTATAAATAAATGTGTCTAAAAAATTATTAGGTGCTGTGCAAGTATCTCAGGGGGAAAATTGCTTGCCATTCACTTGTCATAGGATTGGGTTATTGGATATTTACAGAACTGTTGGGTGAGTATGGTAGACCACTTGTAATCCCAGCACTTAAATAGGGCAGAGAGAGATTTACAGAGAATGCTGGCTACATAGGACTCTTGAATCAGTGAACCTCCCATTCAATTTAGAGACCCTGCCTCCATACATAATGTGGAGAGGAAACAATACGAGTCATGCCATGTGGACCTCTGGGCTCCACATGCACACACAAAAATACATGTGCTCATATCATACACATATACAGTTGCTAAAATAATAACACTAACTGAACAAAGCATAGATCACTTATTCTATTTTCTATATAGCACTTCCAATAATGTCAAACTCAAACTGTGATGAAATACTCACTTATAATTGTATTAAGTATTTAACACTTTAGGGAGAATGTGTGTACCTGTTAATCTATTCTGATCCTCTTTTTTCACCATGTGGATTCCAGAGATTCAATTTAGGTTCTTAGGGTAGGCTTAAGAGCAAGCACCTGTAGCTACTAAGTCTCCTTGCTAGCATTTTCCCATTTAGTTTACAAGGAACAACTGCAATCGCTTATGTATATGTATGTACAAATGAAAATGAGACCAAAATTCTTTTTTCCTATGACTCAGTTTAGTTATTGATAGCTCTTTCCTCACAGAGAAAAATAAATTACTTTTTTCTACATGACAGTTCTACCATTTCCTGAGTACACATATATCTCACGCAGAAATATTTTTTCTTTAATTTATTTTCTTCATTGATTTGATGTGTGTGTGTGTGTGTGTGTGTGTGTGTGTGTGTATGTATGTGAAAGCATGTGTATATGCATGTGTGTGTGCAAGACACAGCTTGTGTGTGACAGTCAGAGGACAAAATTATGGAGTTAGTTCTCCTAGTCCATCATTTGTCCTTTGGGAATTGAACTCAAGTTGTAAGGCATAACAGCAAAGGTCCATAATTGATGACCTATATCACACACCCAGTATTTTCCTTTCAAGATTGAACACATCATGACCATTCAGTTGACATTTGTATCTCATCATTCATTTAACAAATTCATCAATTTATTCAGTGTGTGTGTGTGTGGGGGGGGGGTGTTAGCATGCGTTGGTGTGCATATTCATTTATGTAGTATAGTACGTAAAAATCAGTTTGTGTATATGAGGGGGGCAGAATACCACCTTGAGTGTCTTTCTCAGGAGGTATCTTTCATATTTTATCTAGGACCTAGAGATTCCTGACAGCTCAGCAAGCCCAAGCAGTTGCCATCCAGCTTTGGATAACAAGCATACATCACTGCACTTGGCATTTTGTGTAGGATATAGATATGAAACTCAGGTCTCCAAGCTTGAGCAGAGAGAAATTCCTGAGTGTTCTTTTTCCTCAGGCCCTGCATACCATCATTTCTAAAACTGTGACCTTTTTGAACTCTTGAGTTCTCTTGAAATCTGAAGTTGGAGAACTGAAGCAAATAATATTGTTTTGTATCTATGGTCATATACTGTTACTGCACATGTTACAAAACAAGGACACAATATGCAGCTTTCTCTTAATGATTGATATTTTCCTTGACAAATTGTTCTTCTTAATATACATTTACTTCCATTGATTTTTTTTGCACTTGTATGTTTATAATCAATAAAGTCTTAATGTTTCATGTCAGTTCATTCATTCAGATAAATGTACAAAAGAGTGACTACTTTGTATAGGTAAAACTTTAATTTTGTCATTAAAGGAAAAAAATATATCGTTTACCTTACCAGCATTAACTTAGATATATGAGTTCTGTAAGACTGTATTCTGAACTTACACCAAGATAATTTTCAATCAATAAAGCCGCATAAGTACTCATATAATATTTAAAGCATTGCCTCAATACATAGTGTGTGACCTTTGTTGTAACTTTAGTGTGGGACCTTAAAATAATTAACACATTTTAAGCCTGAAAGCTACCTTAAAAATATCTATCTTTATAATTGTTGACAAATGCTATTTTCATCACTGAGAAGCTCTTCTTACAAGGAATGACAATGAATGTGGAGATTCAGGGTTTCTTAATATTGTGAGAACAAGTAATACTTGAGTGCTCATCTATAAACAAAATTGCTACATGATCTCTGGAGTTCAGTCCATACCACAGAGGACAGGGCAGAAAGAATTTAAGAACTAGAAGATCAGGAGAAGGACAGTGAAATGCTATCTCCAGGGCATGTCACAGCTTTGCCATCATGGACTCCAAGCAATTGATGTTGTCTATACTCGGACTGCATAAAACTACCAGTCAGTTGGATCTGAGATATATTCCTATCACACCCCATCTGGATGAAGTATTGGCTATTGCGAGATTCTTAGGGAGTCATTATCTTCAGGTTTTTTTTTTTTTTTTTGTGTGTGTGTGTGTGTGTGTGTGTGTGTGTGTGTGTGTGTGTTTGCCTTCTATGGAGCTCACTTGGCTCCAATAGATTGTTTCACAACCATGGCTACAAAGATGCCTCTGATTGACTAAATCACAAAAGAAAACAAAGAGTTTAATGTGGAAAAATATGTGTAAGGAGGCAGGAGGGGTGACTGGATGGGAGGGAGATAGTAGAGCGTGGAGGGTGAAAGCAATCAGAGTACATATACAAAATAGTCAAAAATCAGATTTAATAAAGTTGTAAAAAAGAGATGAGATATAGTATGGAGGTAAGTTTTACTTTGGACACAGGCTTGAGACTTTTGCTACTAAATACAGGGATATATTCACTTGCAAGTTTCTTGAGAATTCCTCCATAACTGGGCAATCTTTATCAGATTTCTTCATATAAATTCAGAGGTTGGAAAGATTGCATAGTTTTTAGTATAAACAGTAGAAAAAGGAAAAAATCAAGTAGATTCTATAGTTACATTCTTACTACTTATGATGATTTCAATAAATCAGCAGAAGAGAAAAATTATAAGGGACACATTTTAAAAAAATAATGGTATCATAAAATATTTGATCAAAAAGTTCTGGAGACACTTTATGGTAGTGGTTATGGACATAAAGGCTTTTAATGCTGAAAAATTGCACATGACATGGTTAAAATGGTAAATTTTATATTACATGTATTTTGCCATAATGGAAAATGAGGATTTTAAATTAAATAAATGATGTTGAAACAAAATATCATAAGCCTTTCTCAACTGGCAACTGGTTCATTTGAAAAATAAATAAATCACCACATGATACACAATGCATCAAACTATAATTGTCTAAATCAGGCTGGCTGTGCATAAAAATTAAATATATTAAAAGAATTTTATACAAAAATTAAGACACAAGAGTCAATTATTCATAATAACATTTGTTTTCTTGAATGGAAGATTGCTGTCTTGGAGACATGGCATCCTAATTTCATGTAATAGATTGAATCTAATTTTATTTTTGTACCTTTTTCTAGACTATAGTTTTTCTTTCCATATTTTGAAATTATACATGTGTGATGACTTGTTTTAACTGTCATCTTCACAATCTAGAATTACCCCTGAAGAGATTCTAGTTCAGGAATTATTTCCATCATACTGCTTGTGGGCATGCCTCTGGTGATTTGTCTTGACTACTAGCTGCTGTGGGATGGTCTGTATGTCAAATGTGTTGCTCTGATTGGTCAATAAATAAAACACTGATTGGCCAGTGGCAAAGGAACTATAGGCGGGACTAACAGAGAGGAGAATCAAGAGAACAAGAAGACAGAGGGAGACACTGTCAACTGCCGCCTTGACAAGCAGCATGTGAAGATGCCGGTAAGCCACGAGCCATGTGGCAAGGTATAGATTTATAGAAATGGATTAATTTAAGATATAAGAACTAGATAGCTAGAAGTCTGAGCCATTAGGCCAAATAGTTAAATAATACAACCATCTGTGTGTTTATTTTATAAGTGGGCTATTGGACTGCCTGGACTTGGCGGGACCCGGAGAGAAAACTCTCCAGCTACAACTAACTGACCCAGCTCATTATGGGTGACTCCATAACATAGGGCATGCCTGAAATTTTATAAAAGGGAAGAAAGCTAGCTGAGCATCAGCAGAGAGCAAGGAAGCAAGGACCCATGCATTTTTTCTCTTTGAGAAGGTAGATGTAATGCTTTAGGTGTCTATCTTGGCTTACTCACAGTAGTAGACTACAATATGGAAATATAAAACAAACAAATCCTCTTAAGTTGGTTTTGGTCAAGGTATTTTGTCACAGAAACAGAAATTAAACTAAACAACTTGTAAATATAACATTTTACTATCATATAAACATAAAATATGACATATAATTCTATGATATTTTAAAAATTCTTCTACATTTTGATTTTAAAATACCACTGAGTAATAATTTTAGGAAAAGAAGTGAATATATTCAGTGTAAATTACTTCTTGTTAAAGCAACTAAGTTGGAAATAAGAGAACTTTTATGAGAACTATTTTTTTCTTGGTTTATTTCACAGGCTGCCTAATTTTACCTTAATGTCTATTTATAGTTATACATAAGTTTGATATAATCCTGGGAGACATTAAGATTAGGAATGCATATCAAACAGCAATATTAATACAGAATTTATTTACACATTCTGGTTTCAGCTGAATAAATAATGAGTATATTTATCTCTTTCTAAATGTTTAGGCACCAAAAGTTTTTATGAGACTCTTTCTTTAATAATTGTTTTAAATGGTTCCTACACTCAAATAAGAAAATTTTAGATAGTATTGGTTTTCACGTATTTTATTTAATAACAGCAAACTGAATCATAAAAGGAAGCTATATAGCTGGAACAAATGGAGACTATTTCTGAGAAATTGCAATTATCCTTGATTTTTGATTTTCACTTATCTACCACAAGGTGATAAATTTGACAAAAAGTATTCTTAATGGTTTTGGTGCATGAAGAACTAGTTTTCACTCTCATAATGAAGTGCCTAATCACCCACTCTTTTCCTGTCTAGTGGTCTGAGGCATTGTTACAGCAAGACTTCTGTCTCCACTGAAAAATCAATGCTTCTGAAATCTATTATGCAGCTGATGCCAGAAGAGATTCACCTTCACCTCTAAATACCAAGCTTCATATGAAATTATAAATACAAGATTATGCAGTCATGAAGCACATACATTTTCAACTGCAAAATAATAATTTTCATATACATTAGAATTTAGCTACTATTCATACTAACTGTGAAAAGGAGAGGTTTTAGATTTTGCTTTACTCATATAATTTTATGTGTGGTTGTATTTTGAAGACAGCAATCATTTTAGCTTTTTTAATGCGCTAAAATTCATATTCTCCTAATTTTTTGTCAGATGTTGCTTCCATCCACCTCACCTACAATGATTCTTTCCTTATCAAGATTCCAGGCTTTCCTGGAAACATTTTGACCCTGTAGAATTCATCACCACAACTCTGAGTTTGTGGGCTCTCTTACTCTACCAACCACTACACATACCAAGTTTGCTTTGTGCTTGTCTTTGTACCTCTGCATGGTGTTCCTTAGGGAAGAAAAGAAGTTAAGCAACAGATAACATCAGTGCTTTCATTTGTGGTCACGGTTTTCATTAAGGCAAAGTTGGAACAGGCCTATAAATCTATAAGAAGATACAGCACACAGGGATTCCTTGAGAAGATAGGAAAGATTCACACAAGTTTGCTTCATTGTCAGGCTTTATAGTCTACCTGGTCTGTTTCTGAGGAACTTTTTGAACTTTACATTAAAAAAGAACTTCCTGAATCGTTTTCCTTTCCAACTTTTCATTTTTTGTCTTTATCTACAAATATGTGTGATTTTCCCCTTAGTTAAATTTCAGCAACTTTTTTTAGGGGGAGAGGAGTTGGGACAGGGTTTCTCTGTGTAGCTTTGGAGCCTTTTCTAGAACTCACTCTGTAGCCCAGCCTGGTCTCAAACTCAGAGAGATCCTCCTGCCTCTGCCTCCAGAATGCTGAGATTAAAAACATGCACCACCACTGCCTGGCTCAGCATCTTTTTAAAAACAATATTCGTGTATATCTCCCTCTATTTTCTCTCCTATTTTTTGAATAAATAACTTGTAAATATTATTTCCACAGCACACAATCATTTAAGCATTAGGAATTTTGGTTTTTAATTTCCAATACTGTCCAACTGAGAGAGAGTAACCCTTTCTAGATCTTCTTCAGTTCATACACCCTTCTTAAAATATGTCTTAAAGTGGACTAGTGAAAAGACTTACAGGATTAAACTGCCTGCTGTCAAGGCTGATGATGTTAGTTTAATCCCTGAGCATTACGGTTCATAAGAAGAGAACCAACTTATTCCCACAAACTTTTCACTGACTTCCAGACACAGTGTGGTATGTGCAGGCACACACACTTGTACGCACACACACATACACACACACACCCTCCACACCAAATGAAATATACTAACTAAAAATATTTTTCTAAAAATTTATTCTTTGAGAATTCACATATTTAGAATTGATCAAAGCATCTTATATGTGTGCTTGAAATTTTCAAAGCAAATAAACTAAAATATAATGAATTTACTAGAAGACATAAATTTAAGTTCTTCATTTGAACAAGGGTGATGCCAATGGAAACACCAAAGTAGATAGGAGGAAGCCCAAGGGTTTTCAACTTTACATAAAGAATGAGGAAAGTCAGGAGAAAGGTGGTTTTGCCCAAGGGAAGAGCACACCTAATGGTTGTCCAGTGTCAAATGATCAGCCTGATAACACACATACAAGAACACTATATGGACATGAGTCAATTATATTTAAGAATACATATGCATTTTTTATTTTTATTTTTTATCTGCCTTTCTTTTTTTATTAATTTAATTTTACATATCAGCCACGGATTCCCCTGTCCTCTCTCCTCCCGCCTCCCCTCCCCCCAATCCACCCCCCATTCCCACCTTCTCCAAGGCAAGGATTCCCCTGGGGATTCAGCTCAGCCTGGGAGATTCAGTTGAGGCAGGTCCAGTCCCCTCCTCCCTTCACCTAGGCTGAGCAAAGTGTCCCAGCATAGACCCTAGGTTCCAAAAAGCCAGGTCATGCACCAAGGACAGGTCCCAGTCCCACTGCCTGGGGGCCTTCTAAATAGTTCAAGCTAATCAAATGTCTCACTTATCCAGAGGGCCTGGTCCAGTTTCATGAGGACTCCTCAGCTATTGGTTCATAGTTCATGTGTTTCCACTAGTTTGGCTATTTGTCCCTTTGCTTTTTCCAATCATGGTCTCAATATCTCTTGCTCATATAATCCCTCCTCTCTCTCGCCAATTGGACTCCTGGAGCTCCACCTGGGGCCTGGCCATGGATCTCTGCATCTGCTTCCATCAGCCATTGGATGAGAGTTCTACCACAACAGTTAGGGTGTTTGGCCTTCTGATCACCAGAGTAGGTCATTTGGGGCTTTCTCTCGATGTATGCCAGTAGTCTATTGTGGAGGTATCTTTATGGATTTCTGAGGACCTTTCTAGCACTTTGCTTCTTCCTATTCCCATGGGGTCTTCATTTATCATGGTCTCTTTTTCCTTGTTCTCCCTCTCTGTTCTTGATTCGGCTGGGATCTCCCACTCCTCTAAGCTCTCTTTCCCCCGACCCTTGCCCTTCATTATACCCTCTCACGTCCTGAGGTTTGCAGTCAAATGGATGAAACTAGAAAATATCATCTTGAGTGAGGTAACCCAAACTCAGAAGGACAAACATGGTATGTACTCACTCATAGGTGGATACTAGATGTAAAGCAAAGGATGACTAGACTGCTACTCACAACTCCAGGGAGGCTACCTAGTAAAGAGGACCCTAAAAAAGACACAGGGATTGCCCAAGGACAGAGAAATGGATGAGATCTACATATGCATTTATATGTTTGCATATTCATCAAAAACAAATTAGTAGAAAAGGAAACAATAAATTTGGAAAAGAATGAGGAGAAGTATATGGGAGGATTTGCAGGGAAAGGGAAGGTAGAAATACTGTAATTATATTATAATCCCAAAGACAAAGTAAAAACATTCGACTTTAATTTGAATGTATTCCTTCTAGCATGTTTAGAATTTTTACTTTATACTAAGTTACAATTAAGAATTTATTTAATATGTGCTATTCTGAAGTTCCTCTTTAATTGTGACATGTGGTGGTCAGAGTGGCTGTCTCCTTAATGAAACTCAACATTTAGTCTGAACAGAAAACTTCATTTCATTCAAATAGCATCAAAACCTGGAGCCCTGGCTCAATTGTGGATGGTGACTTACTTAATATAGGCCCCCCTGGGACTGATTTCTCTCACTGCAAAATGAAAAAGAAGAGAGAAGGAATGAATAAAGGAAGGAAACATAAAATTGGATGTGTGTATATATTCAAACTCTTATTATGCTACTTGTGTTAGAGCTGGTTTTGAAATCTGAAATTCATTTATAGACTTGTTCAAAAGAAAACAAAACAAATCCAACCCACCAAACAAACAAACAAAAACCCATAAAAAATGTGTCTGCTTATAAAGAACAATTCTAATATAAACAATGTTTTTGGTACAAAAAGATCCCAAGTGATGAACTTCCCTCACAACAAGTGTATGTTGTATGTTTCTCAAAACCAACCCTCTACAATACTTACACAGATAACAAAAGAAATTACAGATGCTTCTGAGTCATGGCTGAACAATAAAACTGAACACATCTAGTATCCTGCTATGAGTGAGTACATACCATGTTTGTCTTTCTGAGTCTGGGTTACCTCACTCAGGATGATTTTTTCTAGATCCATCCATTTGTCTGCAAACCTCATGATGTCATTGTTTTTCTCTGCTGAGTAGTATTCCATTGTGTATATGTACCACATTTTGTTTATCCATTCTTCAGTTGAAGGGCATATAGGTTGTTTCCATGTTCTGGCTATTACAAACAATGCTGATATGAACATAGCTGAACAAGTGCTCTTGTGGTGTGGTTGAGCACTCCGTGAGTATATGCCCAAGAGTGGTATAGCTGGATCTTGGGGGAGCAGGATACTAGATGTGGAACAAGGATGACTGGACTGCTACTCACATCACCAGGGAGGCTACCTGGAAAACAGGACCCCAAGAAAGACACGGGGATCGCCCAATGACAGAGAAATGGAATGAGATCTACATGAACAGCCTGGACATGAGTGGGGGTAGTGAAGGGCGAGGGTCAAGGGAAAGAGAGCTTGGGGGAGCAGGAGATCCCAGCCTGATTAACAACAGAGAGGGAGAACAAGGAATAGGAGACCATGGTAAATGAAGACCACATGAGAATAGGAAGAAGCAAAGTGCTAGAGAGGCCCACAGAAATCTACAAAGATACCCCCACAACAGACTGCTGGCAATGGTCGAGAGACAGCCCAAACTGACCTACTCTGGTGATGGGATGGCCAAACACCCTAATTGTCATGCTAGAAACCTCATCCAACTACTGAGGGATCTGGATGCAGAGATCCATGACTAGGCCCCGGGTGGATCTCTGGGAGTCCAATTAGCGAGAAGGTGAGGGGGGCGGGAGGGGGGAGAACAAGGGAATTCGTGGCTGATATGTAGAACTGAATTGTATTGCAAAATAAAAACTAAAAAAAAAAAAAAAAACTGAACACAATCTAGAAATCTGACATGAACCAATAAATGAAAATGTGTTTTTAGACTGATGAGTAAAAGTTTAGATTTGAAATTTTTAAAAAAGACTCCAAGCTAACAATGTCGGACCTTTTAAATACAGGTGCAAATACTTATATTTACACAAATCTCAGTAAATATTTATTTATTTACTCAGCAAAAGAAAAATCTCCCACAGTCATGCAAGATGGTTTTTGTTTTGTCCAATGATAGCTCACTGATTCTTTACTGCTATATTGGAAAAGATGATATTTGATTCCAAGATTTCATTAAAGTTGAATTACTTGAGTGAGGGGTGATAAGGTTGTGCCAAAGTAAAGATTTACCTGTCTTGGGATCAATGGAGAAATAAGGTTGACCCTGAAGAATGCTGTAGACAACTCTGGCACTGTTTCCGTAGGTGGGGTCATCTGCATCAGTGGCCTTGACCTGGAGCACGTAGGCACCTGCAAAATAACACAGTGTCACTTTCCTTTACAGGGGTGAAAATCATATTTGACTGTTCTACTTTGCACCCAACAATTACTTAAGCAGCATAACTGGGCAGTTTCAAGCCCAAGAAACAATGATTACCCTCAACTCACCAAGGATGTTATCATTATAAAGACTGAACAAAGATGGCAAATAAGGAGAACCCTTGCAAGCCACTGGCAATGATGTTAACATTATTTCATGGTAATGACACAAGATTTATTTTTTTAAATGTAAATATAAAGGAACATTGTGATCTAGTAAGTCTACGGTGAGTGGGTACACATATAAAAGAAAATGTTGAAGAGACATCCACACTGTGGAGGCAAGAAAGCCCTACTGCCATGAGCCAAGAATTGGAAAGAAGCTAAGTAACTATTCACTAATAAGTGGAAAAAATGATATAGTACATAAACACAGTGTGATGCCAAGAAGCTATGTAAAATACTGGAATCCTTGTGTTTGAAGGAACACAAAGTCTCAGAGTTCCTTGTGTTAAATGGAATAAGACATCTGAAGAAAGCAAATACCAAATGACCTAACATACATGTATGATCTAAACTAATAGACCTCATAGAAGTTGAAGATTTAAGGGAGTTTACAAGAGGTTTGGGGATGTAGAGAGAGGAGGTGAAGTTTCATTAATGCTTACTGACTTCCAATTACATGGAGAAAATAAGTTCTGGTGCACTAATGCAGAGCAAGGTAATCATAATAAAACAGTGCGCTTCAGATTTCAAAGGGATAGACAAAAGTTTTATTAAATTTTTAAGGTATAGAGATGACAAACATTTGAGATGACTAAAATAATTATATTTAACTTGATTTTATCATCAAACGGAATATGTATGAGAGCTCTCTTTGAATTCCACTAATATTTGCAACTTTATGCATGAAATTATGTTTCCTGTTTAATAAGTGTATGTACATAAAGTATAAAAATGTGAATGAACTTTAAAATGTAAGCAACAATAGTGTTGTTATTGTAATTGATACCTATATCACATACATTTTAAAACTACGTTTGTTTCCAGTACATAGATCATTGAACTGAAAAGCATCACAATATCTTCATTGATTTACATACCAAAGAAAACATCAGGTACCATTTTCATGAGCTCAGCTGCTCACTGTGGAAGCTTGAATTTCATGATTAAAATATCAATAGAGAAGCTAAAAGGTTTAGAGGCTGTTAAGTGATATGTAACTTCAATTACAAATCAACAATGGTCTCTGACCAATTAGGAAGACTTTAATTAGAAAATAATATTAAAGAAACCAAGAAAGCAAAAATGATCTGAAATAGTTGCACTGTCCAATAGCAGGAGAGGACCTCTTGGTCTCCAGGCCTAATTCCTCATAGGTTTGGGGCATAGCAAATCATTATAGCCAAACCAAAATATTTATACCTTTCTTGGTTTTTGAGAATTGTGCATAGATTTAGGTACAAAAAAAAGCAGGACGGTTTTTACTGTTATACCTTCATATATATATATATATATATATATATATATATATATATATATATATATAATTTTATAAGAACTTTAAAACTATCTCTTCCAAATACTTTGCCCAATACCACTATTCTTAGTTTAGAATAAAGAAAAAAAGACAAGATATTACAAATTATAACAAAAGTCTTCACTAAGTCATGTTATGATCTGTAGACATTTCCAATGATATGTAAAATATACATATTTAATATAAACAAACACACATATATTCATACAGAGAAATGTACATGTAACTTAATATTTCTTGTAAATAGTGAATACCACATACATCCAAGTTGTTATATTGAACGAGTCATCTTTGCTAACTGGGGGATACAGCACAAACACTAAACAGACCGTGAACTGTCAGGGCAGAGGGACCAACCATCCTTCTATCTGTACTTTCAAAAAAAAAACTACACTATTTAGATAAAGAAATAATGTTTTAGAATTTCAATAGTATGTACTTATCACTGAGATGATTTTGGGATTTCAAGCTATATGAAGAAGGGAAAAGTATGTTACAGTAACCTTTTATAGGGGAATTATAGACAATGCCAAGAAACTGCAAGTAATGCCTAGTCCTATCCATCATTATCAATATTTTTTTTTTACTATCAGTATTACTCAGTGTCTAATTTGGAACTTGTGTAAATCCTTTTTCAGGTTTTACTGATATAAAGAAACACCTTTTCATTGAATGCTGTCTTTTTATGGAACCATCCTGTAACTGCCTTGACAGGTTAGCATCCTGATTTTTCTCAAAACATCAACTCTTAAACTCTTCTTATCTACTTTTCCCTCCAACTTCTTTTACACAGACACATGGTCTCTCATTCAATAAACAAAAATTATGTCACTTTCTATTAAACATAAGTTAAAGTTAAAAGCAAGACAAAACAAAACAGCCCTTTATTCCATTTGTATACCTAATGGATGATATCTCAACTACGCTATCTCCACTGTGCCTTAGGGATAGATACCAACCAAGCTACCAGAGCCTACATCATACTTGCTCACACTCCCTTACTATTTGTGAGGAGTCTTTCATGCTGTGTGTCCTTGCTGTCATCATTAACATGCTAGCTGGGGAAAACTATATTTCCCATCAGCTTCCCAGCATCGTGTTATATCAATGAGCCCTTCTTTGTCTGTTTCAAGCCAAGATCACCCATTCACTACTTTATAACCCATCAGTCTTGGTATATTCATATTTCTTTAATCCATGAGCATCTTCTGGTATTCTCTCTATCTTCAGTCACTGCTGCAGGGGAATCTTCTAAGTATTAAGAATGCAGTTCTAGAACTTTGCTTCAGACAGTTCAGTTTACTGCTCTTGTGTTAGCTCTCAATTCATAACCTCAGAAACTACAATTGATATACAGACAAAGCTGAGTAGATCCCTTCCACATAGTCTTCCTGAAAGAATCAACCAGCTGGTAGAGACTCTATACCATGTCATTATATACCATATTCCCAGGTATGAATGCTAGCTTCAGTAATAACATTAATGTGATATGGTACACATTTGTCTCTGCTTTTATTTTTTTGTCTAAGGTCAGAAAATTAACTTATTTTGTAATAATACTACATGAGCAAATACAACAAATTTCAATAGACTTTATCATATAATAACAACAGGTACTATTTAAGTGTTGGTTAAAAACAACAAAACTATACCAACGCATCACTCATGGAATATCAAGCACAAAAATTTCAACACTAGTACGAGTCATGTTCTTATCATCCACTTGTTAATATTAAAAAACTAATTTGGATATTATTCTCCTATGGATGATTAAAAGGGTGATTTGTGGATGTGTTTTTCATACATATTAAAATACAAAAATTCACATAATGAACCTTGTTGGGTTTTTTTTTTTTTGCATTTCTTTCTCATTTTTCCTTTTTTTTTTTTTTTTTGTTTTTTGTTTTTTCGAGAAAGGGTTTCTTTGTGTAGTTTTGGTGTGTGTCCTCGATCTCGCTCTGTAGACCAGGCTGGCCTCAAACTCACAGAGATGCGCCTGGCTCTGCCTTCTGAGTGCTGGTATTAAAGGCCTGTGCCACCACTGCCTGGCGCATTTATTTTTCTTAGTTCAATTAAAATATAATTTTATCATTTCACTATCCCTCTCTTCTCTCTTCCTCTTACCCTTCCCGGGTCAGATCCTTTCTCTCTCCCAAATTATTTTACCATTCATTGTTACATAGACATGTAAATTGATTAACATACAAGTACTATTTGATGAATCTGTCTGTTTCCAGGGCTGACTATTCCTTGGATCACTACACAGGGGGCTCATCCCTGGGGAAGAAATTTATCCCACCTCTAAAGCTGTTCATTATCTATAGCTCTTCATCTAGACATGGGTCTCCATGAGATTTTCCCAATCCACACTGAAATGTCAACTGGTTTTTGAACTGTTCATGTCTTGTTTAGAGAGCCATGTTGTTGACATGTCATGGGTGTAGTTTCCTGTAGCCACCAGAGAGTACAATCTCTTAGCATTCTTCCTGACCCTCTGGCTCTTGCAATCTTTCTGTCCCCTATACCAGAATGTTCCTTGAGCCTTATTTCTAGAAGAAACCAAGTTCCTTTCTTAAAAAAAATAATTATTTACATCTCAACTGCAGATTCCCTTCCCTCCTCTCCTCCAAGTCCCTCCATCAATTTCTCCTCCACCCTCCCATCTACTCCTCCTTCACTTCTTTTCAGAAAAGGGCAGGCCTCCCATGGATATCAAGAAAACATGGCATATCAAGTTGCAGTAAGATTAGGCACCTCCTCTTGAATTAAGGCTGGCCAAGGCAACCCAGTATGAGGAATAGGATCTCAAAAGCTAGCAAAAGAGTCAGAGACAGCCCCCTGCTCCCACTGTTAGAAGCCCCACAAGATGACCAAGCTATACAACTGTAACATATATACAGAGTGCCTAGGTCAGTCCCATGCAGGCTCCCTGGTTGTCAATGCAATGTCTGTGAAACCAATGAGGCCAGGTTGGTTGATTCTGTGAGTTTTCTTGTGGTGTCCTTGAATCCTCTGGATCCTACAATGCTCCTCCCCCACTTCTGCAGGATTCTCTGAGGTCCAACTAATATTTTTGGCTATGGGTCTCTGCATATATTCCCATCAGAAAATATGTTTTTAAAGATGCTGTAGAATTTGTTCATTGATTAAATGCATCTGAAATAATCAAAGCTATTAAAATAGACTTGAAAAGACATCTCCCATTACAACCCTTTGACTACAATTCTATGATCAGTTTCTCTTTTCTTGCTGCTTATCCTGACAAAACTCCTCCTGGCCCCAGAGTAACCTCAGTACCATTAATGGTGTGACATTGAGTCATAATTCTTTATTTGGTGCAAGGACGCAGAAGCACTTTGAAGTCATAAAATCTCTTGCTACATATGAACTAAACATTTTAGACTATACATATTTACACCTCTTGATCAAGTATTACATTGATGGATAAGTGAATCCATTTTTTATGAGCACTTCATCTCATATCTGTATGCCAAGAATTCTATTCCATGAATACCAATGCAAATGGAAATGTTTCCTGCACAAGCTCACTGAACTCCAATTTATGGTTATGGCACAGTGCTTCCTCTTTCATATCTAATACCATTTGAAAGTGTTTTCACAGATCTGTTAAGAAATTCAACAGAAATTATGATAAAATGTGTGAGATTGTAATGCATTTACTCAGTGCTCTCAGAATCCAATAGCCCTTGCATTTATTTCCACTGTGGCATCATATTCCTACTAGAACCCTGCAATTACTTTTAATTCAAACAGATCTAGAGAAATGGGATAATTTAGAGCTCATTTAGTACCAACAAACATTTATAACATGATTGTTTTTATTTGATTAGATTGCTTAATCATGACAAATGTTAGATGGGGTATCCATCTATCAGGCATCTATCCATTGCCCTGTTCAGTTATATGCATTTAAATTATTATGTTTAAAATGTATAATAAATAGTGCATATATATGTGTGTGTGTGTGTGTGTGTGTGTGTGTGTGTGTGTGTGTGTGTGTAGATCAAAAGTCAAAAAGTTTGAATCCTGGAGTCTATTAATTAAATAGATATATCATCTTTCAAACATTACTAAAATAATAATGAAATTTTTATAGACCAATTTATATCCCCAAACATTGTTAAAATAATAGTGTAGTTTCCACAGATAAATTTATATCCCCAAAGTGAACCTTACCTAATACTATAACTGTTCATATAGTAATTCATATATTAGTATTTACATTACCCTTTCCCAAATTGAATCTGGCAAAGTCAATAAGATCAAGTATAAAGTAACAGAACTTCTCGCCTCCTTTTCCTGGCTAACATTGATTGTTTAAGTGTTACGTATGTATCACATTTCAAGTTGGTCAAACATGAAGAGGCTTGCTGGAACCTGCTACCAAAGGCTTCCTTGCTATGAATACTGGTGTGCAAATGACTGAAGTATATGAAGTTCTTTCAACTCTTTGAAGGACACATGGCTAGAGAAAGCCACATAAGAAGCCACACACAGAAAACAAATGTTCTTCATTAAATCTGACTCTATCTGAGCTTCCAGACACTGTGATGATTTGAGGTCATAAATTCTGTGTCATGTGCTATGACTCTAAGTTAGATTGAGGATTCTTGTTTCTCACAATTGACAAAATTTTGGTAAGTCATTGAAACCTTAACCTTGGTCACATCAAGTCTATGATGCAGGTATAAATAGTCAAGATCTCCAAGAAGTCATTTATAAATTAATTCATGTGAAAATCACTGAGCAAAATAACTGATGAAAAGTGAAATTTCACGAATATTATTCTCACATTTCTTCAGCTTAATAGTGTAAGGGCAAAGTCAACAGAATGTATTGAATAGAATGATAACTCAATTTTTGACATTAACTTCAATATTGTTTAAGATAATCTTTTTGACATGGGAACACGAACAGCTACAGTGTGAACAGCAAGATTATTTACAGCCCGACATCCTTATATTTCCATTTAAAATGTGTTCAATTTCTACAAACATCTTTTAGGAAATCTTTTATCACCCACAGAGCTTTGCCACTTAATTTAAGGAAGGTAATTGTCTAAGTGCCTCACTGGAAAATAATCAAGTGAGTTTTGTAAGGATAATAATAATAATAATAATAATAATAATAATAATAATAATAATAAAGGAAATTCTGTGGGATTATACATCTTCTTCTTGTGGTTTGCTTCTTGGATTAAGGCTGAACTCCAATTCTCTTTCCACTGTCTACCCCACCCCTGAAAGAATTGGAGTTTCACAACACTCTGCTATATTTTCACAGTGACTCCATCAGAGCTTTCCTTAATTGGAATATTAGTCTTCTTTGAGCCAAGTATTACCCTTGGACAATTTTAAGTCAACACACATCTTCCTCTAGTTTCCTCAGTACTGATTCTGCTAAACTTGATTCTTCTCCCAAGAAAGAATGGTGTTCCTTATGTTTTCCTGTTTGCTTGATAGCATTTATTTTCTTGATACAAATCTCTTTAAATTATGTCTATTAATGACTTCCTCAACAGCATTTACTCTTGATTCTCACTTGCTTCTCCGATAACCAATTACTCTTCCTTAAAGTGTTCTTTTCTCCTCCCTGCATTAAAAAGTTCATGAGTCCCAAATGCAAAGAAGCTAAGTAAAAAGGAGGATTCAAGGCGGATGCCTGCATATCCCTGGGAAGGGGAAATACATTTCTCCATGGGAGATGGAGAACAGGAGGGATCAGATGGAGAGGATGGAGCAGAAAGAGTACTGGAAGAGAAGGCAAGAAATGGAGCCCATTGTAGGGTGAGGTAGAAATCTAGTGTAATGTAAATTCCCAGGAATCTACATGGTCTCTTAGCAATAGGGGCTAGTATCATGAACTGGCTGTCTCCTATAACCAGGCAAGACTTACAGTGGAGGCATTGGGATACCAGCCCAGGCACAAAACTTTTAACTTAGAATTTGCCCTGCGTAAAGGTGGCACAGAAATTGTGGGAATGGTCAACCAATGACTGGTTCAGGCTGAGACCTATGCCAGAAGAAGGAGCTCTACCCTGATACTGAGTGGAGTGCCATGACCCAGAGGATGAATAGCCAAGAGACTTAGAACTAGAAAAGAACAAAACATGATTGGCAAAAAAGAAGTGAGTATAATGATGCCTAATAATATTGTGCTATATGCAGAGCTTGATGCCTAGTCCAGTTGTCATCAGAGAGGCTTCATTCAGCAACTGAAAGAAACAGATGCAGAGACTCAGAGGCAAACATTAGCTGGAGCTCTGTAAATCCTGTGGAAGACGGGGAGGAAAGATTGTAGGGGCCAGATGGGTGAAGGACACCACAAGAAAACCCACAGAATCAACTATCCTGAACCGTGGGGCCCAAAGATACTGAATTGACAATATAGGAGGCTGCCTAGGACTGATCCAGGCCCTCTGCATATACGTTACAGTTGTGTAGCTTGGTCTTTTTGTGGGACTCCTAACAGGGGGAACAGGGGCTGTCTCGGACTCTTTTGCCAGCTTTTGGAAACTGGGTCTCCTTGTCCAGCTTTAATATGAGGGAAGGTACCTGAACTTACTGCACCTTGATATGCCATCCTTTGTTGATAACCATGGGAGGCCTGCCCTTTTCTGAATAGAAATGCAGGAGTGGATGGGATGGCAGAGAGAAGTTGTGGGGAGGGTCAAGGAGGAGAAGAGAAAGGGGAAACTGCAGTCAGGATCAAAAAAATATTTTTAGTATTTTAAAAATCATTTTAAAACAGGAAAAAAAGAGTTCATGTACCCTAGATTCATCTCTCACTCTATATGCCTAAGTTTACAGTCTTCTTCATATGAGTCACTAGGTGCCATGGACAGATCTGGATCAATAAAGGAAAATGATGAAGTCATGCATTGCTGGTAGCTCTTCATTTACCAGTGGAGCCTTGTGAGTTGTCCCCCATCCATAATGGAATGCCAACTGGTATTGCCATTATTTAGGTCTTGTGTGACCAGGTAAAAAGGTTATAAAAGCCAGACTAAGAGGATATCTGTTAGGAGATAGTGTCTTCTCTATACAACTGGGAGTTGTATACATTTGTCTTACAGAGTATGAATCCAACTTTGTCTTCATCATGACTCTCTTGATTGATTGCTGTTGCTCTGCATTTCTTTACATTTCCAGATACAGCTCTGTCTACACTACCCAACTGTTTCCTACTGCCTCAGTAAAAGAATAGTTTCTTATATACAGAGTGAGTGCTATTTCAGAGTCTGCTCTTGAGGCTTGCTGCAATGGGAAGCAAAGCCTCCTTTTACATCTGCTTTATAGACAGGTCTCCATATCTCCTCTTTCAGAATTTCAGTACCACAAGTTAAGTGTACCTTAATCCCAGCTCTCATTTTCTACTGATTTCCCTCCAATCTGTTTGTGGCAGTATGAAATTGATAATGCTTTGTTTCCTTCATGATGAAACCAGAAATAACTGTAGAGCTTGGCACATGATGCTTGACTTCATATGTGTTTGTCATGTGAGTTAATGTAAGAACAAATGTGTCTGCCAAAAAAACACAAAAAGTATAACAAAATGTTTTTGAGCAACTGATATTTGGAGTGTTTGATGAAGGCCTAGGGAGATGGCTCCAGAAAGTTCTTACTATGCAATCATAAGGCTCTGTGTTCAGTCACCAACACACACATAAACACACACGTGTGTGTGCGCGCACACACACACACACACATACACACACACACACACACACACACACACACACATAACATAGTTCCAGTGTTGTGGCAATATTGCAGCTTATTCAGTGGGTAAAACAAATAATTGATGCAAGAAGGGAGATACAGGGGAGGGATGGTCAGGAAGAGATGGAGGAGGATAATTAGGGTCAGATATGATTAAACTACCTTGTATACATCCATTAAGTTTTCAACTTTTTAATTTTTTTCTTTTATGTGTATGGATGTTTTGTGTACATGTATATTTGCATACCATGTACATGTTTGATGCCTACAGAGGCCAGAAGAGGGTGTCCAATACCTTGGCTCTGGAGTTATGGTCATTTGTGGGCTGCTGTGTGGGCACTGGGAATTGAAATCTGATCCTCTAGAAGGGCAGCCAGTATACTTAAACCCTGAACCATCTCTCTAGCTCCTTCAGTTTTTTTAAAAAGAAAATAAACGGTGTAGTCTAGCTCCAGTTAATGGAGATCATTCCATGTTTGCTGAGAGGATCTGGCAGCATGTGTGAAAAGTGAGATGGTAGAATTCTGCCTGATCTTATTGCATCCACACGAAAGAAGTAGAGAGTGGATAAGAAATGGACTCAAAACTATACAGCCTCAAGGCCTCTCCCAAAGTCACCCACTTTCTCCAGTAAGACTTTGTTTCTTTAAAGTTACACAGAACCTTCTATAAAGTATTACCAGGTGAGAACCAAGTTTTCAAACACATGAGCTTATGAGAGATATTTCACATTCAAAACGCAACCTGGGCTATTGCACAAACCAAATGATCTTTAAAACCCAACCTTCCTGGATGATCTAATATTTCATCTAACAGTTGTATCATTATAAATAAGGTCATAATATATATTATTGCATAAACAAAAGAATTCATATCAGAAGTTCAGTCCATTTAAACAAATACCCAGTACTCGAAATAGAACAAAATATATCTGATTATATATTTATGGTAAAAATAATATAGCCTGGATATTGTTTTATGGATTTAATTAGGAAAATAAGAGAAAATTATGTCTAATTTCTACAACCATTTCATGTTGTATTACCCAGAAAGGCTTCAATAAAGAAAAAGGGAAAAATCCCCCTGTCCAGTATTTTCCAGCAAATAACATTAGGTCATAAAAAATATTTTTTTTGTTTCTATTTCTGAAGTAAAATCTGCTTAAAAGCTTTACTTATTTATTTTTTTAAAAAAGTATAAGTATTTAGAAGAGCTCCTTGAGAAGAGGGAAGATGTTGTTCCTAGCTCACTGCAGAGGTGTATTACAATTCAATTCATGAGGCCTTGGGTCTCTGAACACGTTTCCTGACAGGTCACTACTGGTTATAGCAGAACTGTAGTTGGAGAGAAGCCAGTATTGCCTTTGTGGAACCTTTGTACCACATATAAAATAATATGAAGCTAAATCCTGTTACCTGTTTGGGAAAAAATGTTTGATTGAAAGAAGCCTTCATTCCAATGTACACATTCATGTGTCTGACCCCAGCAAGAAAGCATCTCACACTTTCAATACATTTACTGCTTAGCAAATCCAGAAAGATGCATCCTCCAGATTCTCTGAATTCCAGACACCTTAAAATTTAGTTTTACTTTCCTCGTTTTCTCTGCTCTTTCTGCTTGATATTGAAGTATCCACATTTATAAAAACAACAGCAGTGCTACTGTTTTTCAATATAAATGATGGATAATGGCTTCCTTTACTAGGATCACTGTGTTAGCATCACAGGCCAAAGCTGTTTATTCTTAGCATGTAAGTTACCACACCCTGGCAATATCTGACATTTATTACCTACAGAAATAGGTAACACATCAGCTGTAGTCTAGGACACTTCCTCTTTCAACTATATTTGACTAACAGAAGATAAATGCAAAGGCTCTTTCTGTTATACAGGAAATGTTGGAAGCAAATTTAAATGATTGATACTTAAATGCATCAAGTATCCTACTATTATGCACCATTTTCTCTTTACAAAGTAAACACAGTTCTAGAAGTGTATGTGTGCATTACATATATTTATTTTCTTTCTTGAAACTCTCTCTCTCTCTCTCTCTCTCTCTCCTCTCTCTCTCTCTCTCTCTCTCTCTCTTTCTGTAGGTGTGCATGCTACATATATGGGTGCCTTAGAGGCAATAAGGTGATGAGGTGTCAGAGCCTTGCAAATTGAAGTTACAGCTTCAATCAGTGGGTGTTGGGAATGAAATGGGGCTTCCACTGGCAGAGCAGAGTGTGTTGTTTACTTCGGAGCCATATCTGCCTCCCCCAACACATATTTCCTTTTCAGTGCTCACATATTTGCTATCATTTAGTGGTCAAGATCGCTTTCATACACATTCGTGCATCCCTGACTCCCACATTTCCCTAATACAGTATCTATCAGAACTTTACTGGATGAGTTATTCAATGACTATTTTAAATTATACTCTATAATTTCTTTGATGTCATGAATGTGAAAAGGAAAACTGAAGGAAAAATGAAGAATAAAACCTGAGGTTTTACTGTCAGTTATTTTAGTCATGAAACAATTTTACTGGTATTTTCTCATGTCTCTTTCCTATTATAACTTCTACTGAGCTATAATCTCAATGGACAAGAATAGGATAATTACCATTTTCATATTTATCAGATTTGCATAATTTGGAAATATTTTACATTCATTAAGACATATGTTTAGAGGTAAGATAAGTAGGTATGCATTTTATGGAGCAATGATGTGTGTAAAATACAAAATGACTCTTTCAAATGAGAATAACAATGTAAAACCTAATTTTTTAAACCACACTAATGTGCAAAATGATAGATGAGAGAGGGCATGCACTGTCTGTTGGCCTTTTATGGTCTATGTTATCTCATTCAATATCTTTTCTAGATCAATTCATTTGTCTGTAAATTTCATTTTTTCTTTAGAGCTGAATAGTATTCCATTGTGTAAATAGACTACATTTGATTCATTTTTTTGAATAACATTTAGAATATTTCTATTTTCTAGCTATTGTAAACAGACAGCAATAACCATTACTGAGCAAGAATATCTGGGATAGGATGCCAAGATCTGTGGACATGTGCTAAGGTGTGGCATTGCTGGGTTATATGGTAAGTTTACTTTTAGTTTTTAGAATATTCTCCACACTAATTTCCAGAATGGCTGTGCCAAAGTTTAATTCCACC
The DNA here is from genome assembly GCF_949786415.1 of Peromyscus eremicus. Taxonomy (NCBI): domain Eukaryota; kingdom Metazoa; phylum Chordata; class Mammalia; order Rodentia; family Cricetidae; genus Peromyscus; species Peromyscus eremicus. Next base: position 17,444,759 of record NC_081427.1, read on the forward strand.
AACAGAAAATGAAGGTTCCTCTTTCTTTATAACCTTGTCAGCATTCACTGTCAGTTGTATTGTTGATATTAGCCATTCTTGCTAGAGTGAAGTGAAATCTCAAAGTTCTTAAGTGTATAATACCCTAATTGCTAAATATTATGAAGATTGTTTTAGATGTTTCATAGTAATATTTATATTTATATTGAGAACTCTGTTTAGATCCTTAGTCAATCTTCCAAACCCTCAGGTGTAAGTATACAACATGGAGTAACCACAGAAAACAGGACAATATAGAGACTAGAAGTGACAATATTAGGAAGGGAATAGCAGGATAATGGGAATGGGCTCCAAGTGGTCTACACAGAAGAACAAGGACGGATATAGGACAAATAACAGCATTATTTGATAAATCTTCAAGGGTCCTATTATTTTATAATTACCTAAATTTATACACACTACAAATATATATATATATATATATATATATATATATTTATATATATATATATATATAACACAGGCATAACACACACACACACACACACACACACACACACACACACACACACACACACACCAAAGGAAGTTAACATTCTTGGCTTCCCAGAAGGATTGTGAAAGAACAAAAACTCGCTGGGCAGTGGTGGCGCACGCCTTTAATCCCAGCACTCAGGAGGCAGAGGCAGGTGGATCTCTGAGTTCGAGGCCAGCCTGGTCTACATAGTGAGTTCCAGGAAAGGCGCAAAGCTACACAGAGAAACCCTGTCTCAAAAAACCAAAACCAACCAACCAAACAAACAAAAAACTCTCAAGTACCAGGCATGGAAAACGTCCTTTTGAATGGTTGGTAAAGATAATCCAATATAGAGTATAGATACAGACTTTTATTACCTCTTAGAGATTGGGGTCCACATTAAAGAAGATATCACACACTTAGGACACAAGACTCAAATGATTTGAACTGGATCTGATCAGAAGCCTTTTTCCTGTAGACTGGCTCTCATGGTCCCAGAAAATACAAAGCCAATTGCCATGGGAGGGAAATAATGAAACTGTTCTACTGAAACTCCTATGAAACATGAAAATTAACAGCATGGCAAGACATGCAAAAACATGCAACCAGTGGCATTCACAAGTCAATGACAATCAACACCTGTTTAGTTGTACTTAAGGCCATTCAACAGGAGCAAAATTTTGCCTGATGCTGGAAATTAAGCCATCTTTCCAAGCTAGTGAGGTCATAGACATTATCAGAGAGTGTATTACCATCACTTTGCTAGACCAGCATAATTTACTTCTATGTTTTAAAAATTATTCTTATATCCACAAATAAGTGAAACTTCCCTATTTCATTGAAGAAGCCTCTCTTTACATCAAATTTGGTGATCATCACAGAAAACTACAGTGGGAGACAAGGCAGAGATGAACAGATTTTTGGGAGCCTATCATTAACAATTACACCTACATCATAGCTGTTGCTCCTATAGCTAAGGGAGCACTCATTGTAAAAGAGGGTTTGAAATGGCTGTAAGGGCCAGAATATCTAGAAGTTAACTCTGAAACAGCCTTTCATAGAAATGGCTGTATGAGCAAAATCAGAATCATGTCAGTGTCAACAGACATGTTCATAAGAGAAGGGGGAATTTTCACAGGGTACCTACTCCTATGTAAGGAACTACAGGTAGCTAAGGAATGCTGCAAGAAGGGGAATTAGTCTCTTCAGGGATGAGCCCCCTCATTGGTTGTGAGACATAAAGTGGTCAACCCTGAAACCATGTACAGATAAGCAACATAATCAGACTTAGCAGGTTGTGTATATATGTATGCACACACACATTAAAGGAATATTAAAGGAAGTTAAGCCAATTGGGCTGATAATACTCCCAGAAGGACCATGGACTAACAAAAGCTCCAGGACCATCTGTTAAAACTCTCCTTCGGAATGGTTGGTCAAGATGCTACAAGTGACTCCCCAAACCATACATATTATAGATATAGCCTTTAGATGCCTCTCAGGGTTTGAGGGTAGGTCCCTAATTACAAAGAGACTTAACACTTGGGACACATACGTACACTTGTGTGAATACAACAATAATAATAAAAAAAGAGGCTTTTAAATTGAGGGGCTATATGGGGGTATTGAAGGAAGGCAGCTGGTAGAGGCTTGAGAAAGGAAAAAGAATTGGGGCAGTAATGTAATAATATTTCAATTAAAGTAGATTTCAAAAAATTACAGCAACCAAATATATGCCCTGGCAGAAAATGTGACTAACACTTCTCAGAAAACAATGAAGATGAAAACTATAAGAAATTTAGAAATAATCACACTAGTTTATAATACTATTTCTTTTTTATAGTTGGTATAACTGTTGTCATTGTCATTGTTATGAAACATATACAAACACCATGATGGTTTGATAGAATGATTGGTAGGTGATCATCATTATTATAATGGATGATAAATAAGTTCAGATATTAAGATATGTCAAGTTACCTAGAACATCTTAAAAGAAACTTCTACTTGTTCTATACTGAGTTAAATTTGCAGATATAGTAATTATAGTTCATATTTCTTCATGAAATATATGATCTGATTATTTTTAGGATTATTACAGTATTTGAGATAAAGTACAATTAAGAAATTCTAATAAATCAGAATTCTAATAAAGTAGAATTATCAATTAGTATCTAGAAAAGATATATTGAATATTTGATAATATACCATTACCCTTTGTCCATTTCTAAGTTATCTAACAAGCATTGAAATTTTAGAAGTCACCTATTTTGGGAAAACTTTGCAAAGAATATTAACATTCCACATTTGATAGTTTCATACTTGTTGAGCTACTAGGCACTTAAGATTAAATTTTCTTTTTACTCTCTATTTATATATCAACAGAATGTATTAAATGAATTGTATCACTTAATCTGTACTGTTGCAATGAGAAGAAACAGCATTCCTGCATTCAAAACCAAAGCTGGTTTCTCTGTCCATCCTAGAACAAAGCCTCCCTCCATCAATACTGATACAGTGAGAAGCCAAGCTGCAGTTTGTTGGTGTGGTACATGAAATAAACATAATTACAGTTATTACAATTTGTCTCCTTTTCTGTTGTTTCTTTTCACAATAAATACTTTTAAATGCTTGTCAGCAAACTAAGCACCGAAGGTCAATATTTTGATAAAGTCATCAAATGTGGCTAATTTCAAAGTAGCTGAATTACTCTCAAAGGGAAACAACAAAAGCTCTCTCCTAGCAAATCAATACTCCATGCTTAGAGTTTCTATTTCTATTTAACCTTCCCTGCCAACTCCATCTTATTAATTATTTGGGAACAAAGGTCCCGGTATGTGGCTGGATTACATACAAACTTTAAGAAGGAAGGAAAGAAGGAGACAGGAAAGGAAGGATGTAAAACAAGAAAAGATGGTGAAACATTAAAGAGTCACATCTAGTTTTTAACTGCTGGGTACAAGTCTGAATTTTGTTGGAAATGTCCCAAGTCTCCTGAGAACGTTATGTTTGGCTGATGTGACACATTCCGTTTTCAGTTCATTATAGATAGAATCTTGGTGTTCACATAGAAATCATGCTGAAATTCTTACCATTTCCAATAAAAGCTAAGGACAGTAACACAGCTAGAATCTTCTCTTTGTGGAGTTAAGATTGTGATTGAGTTGTAATGATGCCAACAGTGATGCTTAAATTTGTTTAATAATCAAAGATCAGTGATTGACACACAGCTGCTGGGTTTGAAGACAGATGCTTTCATGAGCTGAATGACATGAGTATCCACGTTGGCAATGAACTTCCTCGTGGTTTATATTTTTTTTCCTGGAATGCAACATCTCCCTTTAGTCTCTAAAGTTTAGAGAATCCTGTAGCCATGGTGGTATAAACAGTGTCTACCATGTATCAGTGAGAAAAAAAAAATCTCATTTTTGACATTTTACTCAAGTTTCTCATTTACATGTTTTTTATTTTTTTAACCTGGTAGGTGGCTAATAGGATCATAAAAATAATAAGCTTACCCTATTAGTCTATTTCTCCACTGTGGCTTTAAAGAGTTCATATCCTTAGTATGACAGTGGCATATAATATATAGCAAAATGTTTAATTTTGCACAAATATCTGGTGTTCATAGCCACGAAACACTTGTGTCAATATAAATTCTCTTAAAATTAGAAACCTTTTTGGAATCTAATGGGAAGAGTTGGCAGAGATGAGAGCTGTCAATCTTCTCATCTTTAAAAACCATGACACTGACTTGGATTGAGAAAAAGCAAATTTGTTAACCATTTTGTTTCTTCCCATAAAAATTGCCTGACCAATAAGTGGATACTAATTGACTATACCCATCCTCTGAAAGTATAAGAAAATGAGAAATTTATGTTCAAAGAGTTAATACTTAAACCATACACCACCATTACAAGTACACAAAGTACAGTCCCCACGCAAGATGAAAGGATCATGTAGATGGTCATTCTCTCTCTATTGCTATTCTTTCTCAGTGGTACCCATGACAACATTCTCTGGAGCCTTTTCTCATCCTTACCTTTTGAACATCAGCATCCACTAGTGGTCATCTCATTTTCACTGCACTCTACATGACTTACAATTATTTCATTATTGCCTTTTGGGTTCATTGTAACGTTTCAAGCAATGATAGATTTTGATGAAGGTTGCTTACAATTATTTATTTATTTATTTATTTATTTATTTATTTATTTATTTTTATTTATTTATTGAGACAGGGTCTGTCTGTGCAGCTTTGGAGCCTGTCTGGATTTTGCTCCATAGACCAGTCTGGCCTTGAACTCACAGAGATCTGCCTGACCTTGCCTCCCGAGTGCTGGGATTAAAAGCTTATGCCACCACCATCCAGCTATGGTAATTATTGAATATAAGCTATGACTGACGTAGAAAATAAGATCTGGTGACTTTACTGATAGAAGCAGGACAACACTTGGTCAGCAGTTGGACTCATCAAAGCCACTGAATTTTCATTATAGTATCATAAACTGGGAATTCTGGAGATATTCAAATTCTCAAAATATTGCATTTTACTATTATAATGCTGGAGGTAAAGACATGTAGAGTCACCATGCTGCTGCAACTATTTTCAATGGTGTGCTGTGCAGCTATATCCACTAACATGTGTATAAATAAACAAGAATGACATTAGGAATTCATTGTGTCCCCTTTCTCACTGCTGGATATTGAAGCCCACTAGAGTTTAAACCAGTGGTTCTCAACAAGTAGGTCATGTCCTCTTTGGGGGTCAAACGACCCTTTCACAGGGGTTACATATCAGATACCCTGCATATCATATATTTACATTACAATTCATAACAGTAGCAAAATTACAGTTATGAAACAGCAATGAAAATAATTTTGTGTTTGGGGTTCACCACACATGAACTGCATTAGAAAAGTTGACTCCTGAGGGAAATACACCAATAGAGTACTTCTTCTGGCAAATCAAGGAAGATTTTCTTTTTTTTTTTTGTTAACTATAATCATGCAATAAAAGTGTATGCATACACGTGCATGAGTGTGTATGCTTGAGAGTGTACACGTGTATGCGTGTGTGTATGAGCTTTCTGATGCATGCACTTGGGAAACCAGAGTTCAACTTTAAATATCTTTCTCTACTGCTTTGTATCTTATATTTTGAGACTAGAGTTCTTATTGATCATGGAGCTCATTATTTGCACTAACCTGGTTAATATGAGAACGCTTGGTATCATCCTGTCTCTATTCCTGGAGTAACGGACATGGAACAACACATCCAGTTTGTTTTTTGTTTGTTTGCTTGTTTTGTGAGTGCTAGGAACCTGCCTCAGGTCCTTATGCTCACATAGCAAGTACTGAGTGATCTTTCTAGTCTTCATTAAGAAATAAAAAACAAACCGTAACATAGAAGAGTAAATATTTTTTTGTTATTATCAGCTCAAACACTATTGAATGCTTGTGTTGAAAGCTTTGTATGATGGCAGGATATGGAAACAATAGAAAGTAGTGTGTCTTGAGCTGTTTATGATTTATGTGCAACTGTTTCTTTTTTCTCATTTTTTTTATTATTAAGAGATTTTCTTTTTTTTTTAATTTTTATTTTGCAATACAATTAAGTTCTACATACAGGCACAGATTCCCTTGTTCTCCCCCCTCCCGCCCCCCTCACCTTCCCCCCAGCCCGCCTCCCATTCCAATCTCCTCCAGGGCAAAGCCTTCCCCACAGACTGAGATCAACCTGGTGGACTCAGTCCAGGTAGGTCCAGTCCCCTCCTCCCAGGCCGAGCCAAGCGACCCTGCATAGGCCCCAGGTTTCAAACAGCCGACTCATGCAATGAGCACAGGACCCAGTGCCACTGACTGGATGCCTCCCAAACAGATCAGGCCAATCAACTGTCTCACCCACTCAGAGGGCCTGATCCAGTTGGTGACCCCTCAGCCATTTTGCTTACCAACCACAGATTCCCCTCTCCTCCCTCCTCCCACCCCACAGCCTTTTCCCCAACCCACCTCCCACCTCTTCAAAGGCAAGGTCTCCTATGGGGAGTCAGCAGAGCCTGGTACATTCAGTTGAGGCAGGTCCATGGCATTAGATACTTTCCTTCCATAAAGAATGTATCAAACTTCAGCTGGTCCTCTGTACCTCATCTCCAGCTGGTGAGAGCACACAGAGCTCACTCATACTATCTGGGAAGCATTCTATCACTGCCTTGTGGTTAGGTAAAAGCACTAACTTGTCAACATAAAAGCAGATGGCGGAAAATAAATCTTGTACAGAATTGTGCATGATAGCACAGATTGTAACACTCCCCACACAGAGAACAAATAGAGAATGGTGGCCCACTCCAGCATTGGACAGGACCATGGAAATTTTGTTTTGGTGTTGTATGACCATTATTTAATCCCAGCCACAGAAAGAATGGACCAAACTAAACACCATTCCTTCCACCCCTTAGAATTCTTAAAATGAGCTGCAACCCTCAGTAAAGAAACATGGGTTTTCTAACTGTATATTGTGTGTGCTTTCCAAGCAGAACTATTTATGTAAATGGACACACTCTTTGTGTGTCCGTTTGGTTAGAATATCCAATGGTTAGAATGATAATAGACTGTTCTCGATAGCTTTGTCTATTTGATACAGCCTAGAGTCACCTGAGAAGTGGATCCCAATTGAAGATTTGTCCAGATGAGACTGTTTGTGAGCATGTCTGTGGTAGTGGATCTTGAGTACTTGACAAGATGATCTCAAGTGCTTCAGACAAGAGCTAGACTGGCAGACGCCCAGGTAATCCTCTTGTCTCTGCTTTCAACCCCACCATAGAACTCAGGAGTGGCCACACCCAGGTTTTCATGTGGGTTCTGGGCATTTGAACTTTGGTTCTCTATGCAGCAATTGCTCTTCCCCATTAAGCAATCTCCCTAGGCCTTCTTGAATGTTTTAAGAATAACACATTTCTAAACGTTAGCTATTATCTTCATGCATTGCACATTCACAAAACAGCTAAAATGAATTTCATCTCTGAATCTGGTAACACATTCTTTCCAGTAAACTTACTTCACACCTGAATATCATAAGAATTCAGAGCACATTCTGAGAATTAGCTCTTCTCTCTTCTCCCTGTGAAATTGTAGTTGTCATAACAAAATTTAATGATAGCACTTGCTACAGATTCTACACAGCCCAACCGTCAATTCAAGACAAATTGCAACGCAATTTGTATATGAACAAATGGTGCTTTGTTGACACACTTACTTATTAATTTTACTGATGAGGATTTAGAACTTTCTGTATAGAAAACATATATTTTAACACTAACTTGCACATTAGTGAGTCAAATTTCAAAATGTGTGTGTCTCTCTGTGTGTATCTGTATGTGATATCTTAAATTAACAAATATGTGAAAATGTGAAAAAATTAATTCTAATCTTGATATTTAAATTTTTGATATTGTTTAACTTTCAGTACTTCAAAAACTGATGCCACCAAAGCATCATGTGTTAAACCTATAACCTTTAATGCAATTTGTCTAAATTTCTGTTGCAAAATTTAAATTTTATACTGCTAGAGGAGAACTCAAAAAGTAAATAATTACAAATTTGTTTTGTTCTCTCTAGATTTGGAAAATACAAGACCACCCCAACAAAACTGCTTATAAATAAATCTGGAAAAAAACTTAGTATAAATAAATCAGTATGTAAGTTGTATAATGCAGTACAACATACCAACAAACATGTTCAAGTAAAATGTTGTTCTATAAGAGAGTTAAAAATATAAGAAAAATTATTATTCTCATTTTTAAGTGACTCTGCACACAGGATCCTTTCTTCTAAATATAAGAGGAATCTTCACGAAATTTTAGCATTAATTCAGGAATTCTAATTTATTGGGACAAATTACGCTATATGTAACTGCATAAATCTAAATATAGGTCATGATAGTTTCTTAATTTATGGTATTATTATCATTTGTATTTTTCTTTCAAAACAATCTCTGAATGATGACTTGATGACAAGATGGCATGAGGTATGATGAAAAAGAGGATGACTGCTAGCTAGAAAGGAAGCTTAAGAGCATCATGATCTGTAGACTTGAGTGAGAGCACAATTATTTATTTATTTCTAAAGCCACAATATTATTCAGTTATCCCAAGACAATGCTGGTAGATAAGATTATAAAATTAGATGACCATAAATCTCTTAAAATAAACTCTAGAGGAATGAACTTGTTCTTCATTCATGGTATGGATAGGTAGTTTCTATAGGATATTTTTTCCTTCCACGTTTAAAATGAGCATGTAACCCAAAGGCTTGCACAAATCACAGGTGAGATATAATGCTAAGGGATATTCCTGGCTCTTTTTACTTCTTTTGAGACCCGTTGTAAGTTATCTAGGTTTACCTTAAACTCATTTTGAGTCAGACAATTTTTTCCTTTCCAATTTTTGAAATTACAGCATAGTAGAATTGTGATTTTTCTGTTCCCTCTCCTCAAAATCCTCCCAGACCACCCCCATCTTTCTATCCACCCAAATCTACATCAGTTTTTGTTCTCTTTCATTGTAAAACTAACAGGCATCCTAAAGAGGAAGGAAGGAAGAGAAAGAGAGAAAGAAAGAAAGAAAGAAAGAAAGAAAGAAAGAAAGAAAGAAAGAAAGAAAGAAAGAAAGAAAGGGAGAGAGAAAGGAAGGAAGGGAGGGAGGGAGGAAAGAAGTAAGGAAGAAAGCTAATGAGACAAAAAACAAAAACAAAAACAAAAGAAATGAATATAGACATACAGACATGGAGACACACAAACAGTAATATCACAAATCACAAAATCCAAAAGCATAATATATAAGTAAAAGAACTGTAAGGTAGGAAAAAGAAAAAAAAAATGACAGAGAAAGCATTAAGTCAAACCAACCAACCAAAAACAAAACAAAACACCCTCCAAAATACCATTGAGTTTGTTTTGTGTTGGCCATTTTTTTTCTGAGCATGGAGCCTTACCTTACTAGTGGTTTGTTAACATGGTGATACTGCTTTAGACAAAGCTAATTTATTATTAATGCGTGGTTATCAATAGGAAGTGGTTCTTCCAAATAACTACCTCCCCTTCAGTAGGGTTCCCTGAGCTGTGAGGGGAATGAACTGATGAAGGCATCCCACATAGGGTGAGTATTCCAAGGATTTTCACTCTGTGCACAATGTCCAGCTGTGAGTCATTGTATTTATTCTCATCTACTGTAGGAGGACAATTCCCTGATGATGGCTGAGTAAGACATTGACCTATTTTCACAGCAGAAAGTTAGTAGTCCTTTTGTGTCAAAGTTTCTTTAGCAGAACAGTGGTATTTGATTTTCCACTATGTCCTTGATCTAGTTAGTCTCAGGTTCTTGGTCACCCGAGTAGTGTCCTGGATAGGTTCCTCGCTGTAGAGGGAACCCTAATTACAATCAGGTATTGTTTTTGGTACTTCCTCAAGCTTTAGTCCACTATTGCACTGGCACATCTTCCATGCAGATCACCATTGTAGATGGAAAGGTTTTTAGCTGAAGTGGTATTTATGGGTCTTATTTGGTAACATGCAAAGTTCCTTTCAGTACCATGAACATTAGTCAGTAGGGGAGAAGGCTTTATTCTAGGTAGTCAATAGCTTAACTTCTCCATTTTCTGTGAATTCTGTTTGTGTTATCTTCAACAATAGGGTCTTAGCATCAGTTTGTTGAGAGCAACCAATTGCCTTGACAATAACCTATGTTGTTTGGGTTATCCTACCTGGCCTCTTTGGTTAATAAGATGATTAGGTATAATCCATTCTCAGAACAGGAAGCTTCATATTGTGACAAGAATGTCTGTTTAGGTCTCCATCATCCGCATCAATTTTCTGATTTCATTGAGCTCACCCTCAAATATGTATGTATTTTAGGATGCTTCTATTATATTAGGTTTCCAATTATGACCTCAATCTTTTCTTCTACTGCCTCTCACTCCTAAGGTTCTGAGATTATAGGCCAATGCCATGAAGTTTGCATATTTAAACTTCCTATGTTACAATTTTAAATGTCATTTGTACAATCAATGAGATAAAAATTAATGCTGCAAAATTTTCAACAATGGCATTTAAAATGAAAGGAAAAGGAAACAAAATTAAATGAAGCCCAGCTTTTGTCTTTGCCAGTGCATTAAAAGGCTTCATAATACTTTGGACACAAACCAAGAATTCTCGCATGGTTGAAATTGTTAGTGCTATTAGACCAGAATTACATGATAAGAAAACATCATTAAACATAAAAAGAACTGAGCATCTATCATAACACTTAATATTATACTAGTTGTGATATTTTTTCATTAACATCACCATAAAATTGACATGTTCCCTGTTAATGACAGACATGACCTTATGTAGTAAAAGTTCTATTTTGAATAATCAGCAACTACTTAAGTCATCAGAATAAATCAAAAGTTTGGCTTAGCTCATGAATAAATTACAGAATGAATTCATACTATTAAATGTCACTTAAGAAATTTAGAGAAAAAATTGAGGTGAGATAGTTTAATTTTTTTATTTTGTTTTATTATTTTATTTTTTAGAAAAACATGAAACACACACTGAAGTTGTGCATGGAAAGGAGTTGGACAAAGTTGGGAAAATGGTGACTCGAACTTGTTTTGGGGGGCTCACTCAGAATTGACTGGATCTGAGAAATAAGGAGATATTTTTCATGGAAAAGACAGATTCCCCCTGGATGAAATTTTCTTCTCAATTTTTTCATCAGAATTGGCCAGATCATTCAGGAAATCTCAACCTATATTTCTCCATAGAGTTGTTACACATCTATGATTTGTCTTGTAATCGTCACCCCACCATGAGGTTAGTCTCTCTCTCCCTCTGCTGTAAGTCAACCCACGCTGGAAATCTAAATTTAGCTATCATTACCACTATGAATTGATTTGTCATTTTTCTTACTAGAATTCCATTTTTCTCCTTTACTTTCACAACACTTTCTACTTCTTTAAAAATAAATATTTATTGTATGCTCATTCAGAATATAGAACCTCTAGATTCAGATAGCGTATTCACTCCAGTTTTTTTTAACAATATGATTTATCTTACAGTCCTTGTAGTAGTCAGATGATTCAACACACAACTCAACACAGTGTATCAGACAGAAGATACTTAACCCAACATATTGCAAACACATAAAAAATAAGAAAAAATCAACTTCATAATTCTAGAGCTTGTATAGGCTAGGTTAATGTTAAATATTTTCAAGTTTATTTTATTTGAGAAACTATGTAGAGAGTCTTTATGAGAGATGGAACAAGCACATAATTTAAGATTACATCATCTTAAAGCCCTAGAACACTTTTACTGAAAATCATCAAGAGTTTCAAAAGGCATTTGAGACATAGCATTCTGAGAGCTAGAAAACAAAACAAAAACAAAAGTGAAATGACTTTCTAAATAGTATAATCAAGATTAATTATAACAAATGAGAAAGTTACCTGAAAATTTATTTTAAAATGGTTCTCTTAACAACAATGATTAACATTGGGACTCACTTGGTAGTCCAGGCTGGCCTCAAACTCATAGAGATCCGCCTGGCTCTGCCTCCCGAGTGCTGGGATTAAAGGCGTGCGCCACCACCGCCCGGCGGTATTAATAACGTTTTAATGTGTATTAATAAGGATTGCAAAGTCATATTGCCTTAGCCACTGTTCTATTGCTGTGAAGAGACACCATGACCAAGGCAACAATTAGAAGAGAAAGCATTTATGAGTGTTTTGTTAAAGGTTTAAATCATAATCAACATGACAGAAAACATGATAGCTATGTGATGTTCTGTATGCTAAATGTGTTGCTCTGGTTGGTTAATAAATAAAACACTGATTGGCCAGTAGCCAGGCAGGAAGTATAGGCAGGACAAGGAGAGAGGAGAATTCTGGGAAGTAGAGGGCTGAGTCAGAGAGACACTGCCAGCCGCCGCCATGAAAAGTGAGATGTAAGGTACTGGTAAGTCCCGAGCCATGTGGCAACTTATAGACTAATAGAAGTGGGTTAATTTAAGATACAAGAACAGTTAGCAAGAAGCCTGCCACGGCCATACAGTTTATAAGTAATATGTCTATGTGTGTTTACTTGGTTGGGTCTGAGCAGCTGCAGGACTGGCGGGTGAGAGAAATTTGTCCTGACTATGGGCCAGGCAGGACTGGAGAAAACTCCAGCTACACATGATGGTGTCCAGGCAGTGGTGGCACACACCTTTAATCCTAGCACTTGGAAGTCAGGCGGATCTCTGTGAGTTCAAAGCAAGCCTCGTCTACAGAGTGAGATCCAGTAAAGGCGGCAGAGCTACACAGAGAAACCCTGTCTCAAAAAAAGAAAAAAGAAAAGAAAAGAAAAGAAAACATGATGGCATGAAAGCAGACATTGCAACAGTAACTGAGAGCGACATCCTGATCCATAGGCAGAGAGAGAAACCCCGAGCTTCACTTCAGCTTTCAAAGTTCCAAAGCCCACCTGCTAATGACACACTTCTTTCAACAAGGCCAAATTTCAAGATCCTTCTAATTCTTTTGAAAAGTTCTACTCCCTGGTGATTGATTACACATTCAAATACATGAGTCTATGGGACTATTCTTATTCAAACCACCACATTTATTAAATGTTCTGTGTTTATTATGTAGTTTAATATTTTGGATGCCATCCAGCACTATCATTTCAGAACTGATGAAACGTGTGCTAAGTTGCCTGTAGTAAACACAGTGAGAAAAACCATTTTGACACTGGGCACATAGTTCACTGAACAACAGGGTTTTTGGCATTTTGACAGTGAGCACTTAGTTCAGCAAACAACAGGTCTGTTGCACAGTGCCAATGTCTTTAAACCCTATGCCTGAATAAAGGTGAGAAATCCCAGGGACAGTGAAAGGGCATTGCAGCCCACATAACACATGGCACATTGCAAACAAAAGGTTCCACATAACCTTCCTCAACATTGCTTTGCTGTGCAGATTCTATGGTACATTATCCGTTGCTCAGGAAATATTGTGTAGTAACAGAAATGAGGTCATTTTCATGTAAATTCAGATAAAATATTTGACATCCATAATCCTAAAATTTTCTTTGTGTCCCCATAAGACACAGTGCCCCCATCCAGCAGGAAGTAGTATGAGAAGCTATGCCCAAATTCCCAAATATACCAAGCTAGCTTTGGAGATGGAATTGGCTCGCTCCTTCTTTAAACCCAAGTATTTTGCAAAAAAAAAAAAAAAAAAAAAAAAAGGTTGAAAGATTCTTGTGTTCCATATCAGAAGAGCCCTCTGGTGTGGGACAGAGAAAAATCAATATTTTTATTTAAAACAGGTTGATTATAAATACAATCTCTTTCTAAAGAACAAAAGGGGACAGTATAGATAATGATAAGATAAAGGGGTTGATTATTGAACCTACTTTTAAAGAGCAACTTGTTTAAAAATGTTTTATATTGTTATGGATTTTAGTTTATTGATACAAATTTGAAGTTAATTTTGTTATATTATATGTGTAATTTTACTTTTGTTTAAAATATTATGTTTATACAACTCATTTAAATTGTAATGGAACAATGAGTCTTCTATGATAGTCAAACTTATAGTCATGTTATGTCCTCTAGGTAGACATAGATATATTTCAGATAGATAGGTAATCTTCAAACACTTCAAAGACCTACAGAATATGGCATTTAAAATGTTTTAAAAATTTAGACTTTCTGGACAGTGAGACATGTCTGCTCCTGGCAGCACTGGATTTACTTCAGAGAGGAGGAAGGGCATCGAAGACAGTCTGTATGGAGTTTATTTTCTTCTTTACAAAAATAGTCATTTGGGCAAGAATCTGTTCTTGCCTGGACTACTTGAAAAAATGTATCAACTGGACATGCAGGACCCATAGGCAGGTGACCACTGAATTTTGCTTGGCGAAATGGTCCTTCAGGTTCCTGCTTCGAAGAGGAAACTGCCAGACATTCTACAGGACACAGAGAGAAGTGACTAAGAGACTCTAGGCCTGTGGGCTGAAGACAGATGCCCCAACTTTACAAAAGAACTTTGGATGACTGTCCAGGCTGCCAGCTGTCTCTGTCTACTCTCGTAAGTCTCCTGAAAGTTGCTTGCACAATTCTCCCATTTCTTAGGTAATATTATATCCTTCTGAGGTCTTTGATATAGTTGAAGACTAGATAGTTATAATTTTCCTTAGTTATGATAAAAGATAAATTAGATATGAAACCTTAGATTCACAAATATAGGATAGATAGAGTATTTTCTTCAATTTTGCCAAATATAAATAGACTAGATATTATAACTGTAATTCTCGCTTGATAACTGTTTTGTTATATGTAATTTTACTATGTGAAAGTTAAAACCTTCCTTTCTGGAAAAAAAAAAAAGAAAAGGGGAAGTGCTGTGGATATCGCTCTGTATAAATAAAATACTGATTGGCCAGTAGCCAGGAAGGAAGTATAGGCAGGACAAGCAGAGAAGAGAATTCTGGGAACAGAAAGGCTGAGTAAGGAAATGCTGCCAGCTGCCTTCATTAGTAACAACATGTAAGATACTGGTAAGCCACGAGCCATGTGGCAAGGTATAGATTTTAGAAATGGGTTAATATAAGATGTAAGAACTAGATAGCTAGAAGCCTGAGCCATTAGGCCAAACAGTTTAAATAATATAAGAGTCTATGTGTTTATTTTATAAGTGGGCTGTGGGACTGCCAGGGCTTGGCAGGAGCTGGAGAGAAGCTCTCCAGCTACAGAAGGCTATATGCAAATGTTTCTTAGAGTTCACATGGAAATGTATGCTGTATATTTTCATTACAAAATAGACAAAGGATACTCTCAATCTCTGTCATGGAACCTTTTTTAAGCCCCCTATTTTCTACAGTCAATATATGATAATATAAATATCTTAATATGTAAATGATTTAAAGAGAAATTGAGAGGGAAAATATGTATGTATATGATGTATATGTATGTATATGTATATATATGTATATGTCTCAAAATGTGACTCAATGATACCCATTTCTCAATCAGTGCTGAGAGTCTTATTTTTTTGTTGCTGTGACAACATGCAGAGACAAAAACTTGTAAGGAAGAAAAGTGCTTCTTTTAGCATACTGTTTGTGGTTACAATCCATCATGTCAAGAAGTCACAGCTATAGGAGTTTACAATAAGTTGCAACATCACAAAGCAGGGAAGAGACAGATGGTAAACGGTTGTCACTAAGTTTATTTTCTTTAGAACAGTGCCCAGTAAAAAGCAAATGCTCAACTTTTGTGGTTAGAACAAAAGAGCAGAGAAGAAAGACTATAGGTAGAAATATTAACTTAAGGTAAATTTATGTATTTCCGTATATACATAATTTTAATGCTGTCTTAGAGTTCAATTATGAAGTAATTTAAAAGACTGATATTTCAGAGAGAGATGAAATGATTACTTAAAATTAATCTTTAATTTCAACATTTTTCAGATATAATTAATAAAGCAGACAAGTCTGCCCTTTTCATGACCCTGGCATTCATTTTTGGGGTACTTGATATATCTATTCATTGGGTAGACATGTATTCCTGTGTTTAGTAAAGAAGGAAGCCTGCAATGCTTTTTGTAGCTCATAAGGTTTTGACAGATACTTTGGAATATAGCAACACTCTACTAGCTGCAGTTTAACAAAGAGGAACTAAAAGGAGTGACCTAGACAACTTTGAAATTCATCTTTCCACATTACTCTGTAGGGAAGAAAAAGGTGTGAAGAGGTGCTGAATAATAAGCACAGATGAGTCACTTTCTGACATTGCCTTTTCACATGATTTACTGAATATAACCTTTTACACATTCATTACAAACTTTCTCTTTCAGTTATCTCCCTCCCCAAAGGTTAGCTTTTATTTTGGGCTGCATTTTCAATATTTAGAGTCTGGACAGCTTGATCCTGATTTAGGGGTTGCCTGATAGATGACTCTGCAAGTTAATCATGCACTGTACTTACTTAACCCAGTACAGCCCTTTGAGAGGCAACCAGATCCCTCTCAGTCCTTGCCTTGTTCGACTGCCCGCACTCCTCATTCTCAAATAAGAAGAAAGAGTTCACTCTCGATAGAACCAAGCTCTTTGTCAGTATCATCAGTGATCACTAGATGAACTAGTCATTACAAAAGACAGTCTTTATCTTTACGGAAACACAACCTTCTTCTAGATGGTTATTTCCTGGTTGGATGATCACAGAAATCCAGCAAATTCTAGCAAACAGTAGGAGGCTTGGTTACAGTCTCGCTGGGGCTAGGTAAAAGATGCTAAGAGGAATGAAGAGTTAAAAAAGAGGAACAAATGTGGATGAATTAACTTTAAACCTTCTGTCAACTTTCTCTTGTGTGTGTTTGAGTAGAGTGTGCCAGTACCCAGCCGGTGACCCAGATAGAAATGGAAAGGGAACAGGGGGATGATTTTCTCACTAATCTTAAAAGCACTGGGTGGGATTTAAGTGGTAACTACGTGTGAAACTGCAAAGCAAGCATTTAAAATATAACTTTCTTCTATGTTGGCAAGGGGAGGGAGCTGCAGGTGGGCACTGTGAAAAATCTGTATCATGCACTGTAAGCATGATCAAAATTGGTCTAGCAAAGCCTATGATTGCTGTACCAGTTTCATGTCAGAAATGAAATGTGATTTCTCATGCATATCTTAGTTTCTGCTAAAGTCCTATCCCAGGTGATAATCAAAGATGATTCACTTGTTTGCCTCCTTCCCAAAACTCTAGACCAATGTAAGACTGCTGGGGCAAGGTGCTGGTAGAAATAGTTATTATAGGGTTGATTGTTATTAGAAGTTGTCATTTTCAAGTTTCTGTAGTAAATTCCACTATATGTCTGCTCTAGAAAATGAAGATTATTTGTCTTCTATGTTCTTCTCTAACACTTTGAATGCCCCAAACCATCATCTCCTATTCACTCACCTTATTTTGGGTTCCTTGTTTACGTTGACATTTATTGTCATTCTGAGGCAAAAGTCAGTGGTTCATGCATGTGTTTCAGAGCATACTACTTCATAATGACAACCAGGAGAGCATAAAAAACGACAGCCCACATGTATATTATACATTCCAAACCTCTGTAGGTTTCTTGTCTCTGAATGTCCCATTGTTCAACAAGCCACATTGCCAAACATCATGTAACAGAACAAAGACATACATGGGTTGCAATACACAAAGTGCTGCGTAACAGAAGTTATGGATGCACGAGCATATTAATATTCCATAAAATGTTTCCCTGTCTTCCTTTTCTATCCCCAAAACGTTGAGAGAAAAAAAAGACTATTTTTTTTATTGCACTAGGAATAGATTTTGATGTGGGATGGTTATTGATTTCTTTAATGTAACTGCCTGGGAGATGTTTCACAAGTTAGCAGTGGGGTGATACGAAGATTTCAAAGGGTTATTTTTTTTTAGTAATTTTTTTCAAGATTTTTCTGACTTAATAGCATTCTCAAACTTAATATTTAGGGTTTTTCTTTTACTCCCTTGCTAATGTGTTCTCTTCTTACAACAAATCAAATAAAATGATAAAGAATATTCTTCTGAATGAACCTGCATGAACACCAAGTCTAAAGATGTCATACACATTCATTCCAGGGACTTTCTTCTGGTTTCTGTCAATGGGGTGAAATCACTGTGACCTGTCCACTGATGAATTTCACAACAGAATATCCATACCCACACTTCTGTATCAATATCATTTAATACATGTGGTTAGTGAGCCAAGACTTCAGCAACATGCTGTGGGCTAATTAAAAATTACCACACCATCAAATGCTGAGAGGCAGAGAGTTAACTCTGATTTCAAAACACACAAACAAGAGATTACTATAAACTTCTTTAGGTTTTTTTTTTTTGCATTTTTCTAATTAAAAATACAATGCATTATAGCTTGTTATCATCATTGGTTGTTAATATCATTCCTCTATTTGACAATATTTAGAGCTAACTATGAAATATCTGGGCACACCTGTGTGGGATTCTGTAGATTATACTAACTTCTGGGAATGTCACTGACAAATTCCATTTATTAGACAAATTGAAACCAGAAAAGTCACCCTAAATGTAGATAGTGCCTTCTGTCTGAGACCCAGAAACGCAAGGGAAAAGCTTTCACTTACTGCCTACTTGCCTTCACTTTTTGCTGGTGGGTTCATCTCCTCTGTTGCTGCTGCTGTCATGTGACTCTTGCTGTTACTGCTGCTCCTGTCACCCTTTGCTTATATCAGAACCCAGATTCATTTCCTTTCCAATGTGGTCTGAAGACTAGAGATTCTTCTTCCATCGAAGCTTTCCATGCCAGCCTGGGGCTCCAGAGCCATCCAAATACCTGGGCTGGGGGTCTATCTGGATTTTCACTTCTCCATTATGAAAACAGTCATTATTGCACTACACAGACTACACTGGGAAGCCAAACTAATAAACTTCCTTGTATTGTATATTCATTCTATTGGTTCAGTTTCTCTAGAAAAATCTGACTCACAACCCATAAGGATCAGGTAAAGGACATCTGAGGGCAGTAACATGTTTCTATAACTCTTGATATTGATCTAAAATGTGTCTCATGATTGTCATAATAACAATGACAAAAGACCCCAATATGTGGTTAGGCTGAATTAGCATTGGTTTCAGATAATGACATCCATTTTATTTTCAATTATACAGAGATGTAACAAAGCCAACCAAATTGCAGAGACTGCTATTTGGGGCTGTAGAGTTGACTCAGAGGTCAAGTGAATCTGCTACTTTCCCAGAGAACCAGAGTATATTTCTCAGCACCCAACTCTGAAAGGTCATGACCACTTGTAATTCCTCCTCCAAGCAATCTGATGCCCTCTGAGAAGGGGACACACACACACACACACACACACACACACACACACACACACACACGATAAATAATTTTTATGTCCAAATGTGGTGAGTTTATTTTACTCTGAAATTTTACTACAACACAAAAACCAATATAAAGGTTATGAAAAAGTGGAGTGGGATGGGGATGATGTGATGTACAAACTGCGGGTCAGATCATTTCCTTTAACATGACACTTCAT
The DNA here is from genome assembly GCF_949786415.1 of Peromyscus eremicus. Classification (NCBI taxonomy): domain Eukaryota; kingdom Metazoa; phylum Chordata; class Mammalia; order Rodentia; family Cricetidae; genus Peromyscus; species Peromyscus eremicus. The sequence continues at coordinate 17,464,362 of NC_081427.1, forward strand.
TGATGCTGATGAACATATTTAACACTGCGGAATTTAAAAAACAAAACAACAACAAAAAAGATATTATAGCTTTTCTCTTTAGAGAAGCATGTGAGAGCCAAATATATATATACTAGTTTTATGAATATGAGTTCTTAGAATCAATAACAATTTAAATTTAAAAACAAACAACTCAAAAAACAAAAAGAAAAAGAAAAAAAGAAAGAAACGTAAAAACAAACAACATGCCTTTGTCCTACCATTTTCTTAATTTTCCACTCATACATCATAGAGCAGACCCTAAGAACAAATACCTTAACCATCTCTATACTTAACTTATCAGTATGCAATTTCAGATACTGTGGGGATCAGATAGGAATTTCTTCTGGTCACAGAGAGAAAATAGCTGTAATTTGACACAGAGCTAGACTGTTCCAGTTTTTTTTTTTTTTTTTTTTTTTAAATCTGTTCCTTGGCTATTACTATCTACAAGAGAGTGGTCAGCAGTTATTTTACATTTAATGCCCAGGCAGCCACTTATCTAAATAAGTTGCCTCCTAGAAAATGTGTATGTATTTGGAGTGGAACATTCTAGATGCACTATTGAGCAATCTCCCACTTAACAATGGCTATAAAAGCAGCCTACACCATCTTAATAGAAAACATCCCTTAGAGAGTCATACAGCAGTAAGACTGGGAAAGGTGCAGTCAAACACTTTGGATCTAGAGGTTAAAATGGCTTTATCTGGTCACCTGCTTTTATTCCAAGGCTTCCTTTTTTATGTCCAAGCCTCTTGATTCAGACAACAAAAACAAACCTTCTTGCAGCTTTCTGCTTTGCATGTTTGCTTTCAGCCACATTAGGAGAAAAAGAAACACAATTTTCTTGTGATATAGTTTGAACATGAGCTCTGGAGTGGGAGCTGATGGACTAGGATCAATTTGGTGTGGGCTACATGGTTCATATGAACTACAGTCAGGGAAGCAGCTTGATGCTGCTATGACCCTCAGCAGGAAAGGGGGAGAAAATGAAGTAGTTTTTCACAAGTGTGGTGGTAAATAGATATGCCCCCTCAATAGTATCATGTGTTTGAGTGCCTGGCCCATTTAGTGGCACTATGAGGAGGTACAGCCTTGTTGGAGTATGTGGCCTTGTTGGAGGAAGTGGGTCACTATGGAGGCAGGCTTTGAAGTCTTATATACACTCAAGCCCAATGTGGCACACAGTTTTTTCCTGCTACTGCCTGTGCATCAAGATGTAGGACTCTTAGCTCCTCTTCCTTTTCTGCCTGCAAGCCAATGTGTCCTACCACGATGATGGTGAACTAAATTTATGAAACTGTAAACCAGCCCCAGTTAAATGTGTTCCTTTATAATATCTGTCCTGTCTCTTCACAGAAATAGAAACCCTAACTAAGACAGAAGTCAGCACCAGGGCCTGGGGTATTGTTCTGATTGAATGTGATATTGGTGTGACAATGCTTTTGTTTAGAGGAATGTGGACTTCGGGAGTTTGAATTAGGAAAGCAGCTGAATAGAAGACAATAGTGTTGAGGGTGATTTGAACTGTGAGCACCTGGATCAAGAGGTTTCTGAAGAGAATTTTAGTATGTTGCCTAGAGGTTCTTCTTGTAATATTTTAGTGAAAGGTTTGGCTGCTTTTTGCCCTTTTCTAAAGAGTCTGCCTGAGGCTTAAGTGAAGAGTTTAATATTAATTCCATTAGCTGGGGAAATCTCAAAACAGCCTTGCATCGACTCTACCTTGTGGTTATGAGTGTTAATTTTAATGAAGATTTATAATGAAAAGGAGCAAACTGAAAAAGGAAACATATAAACATGTACAGACTGAGGAGAAAGGAGGGCACCAGGAAGTGGAATGAATCCTGTGTTCAAGGGGATAAACAGATTAAGAAATTAAATAAAAGGAGTGGTGACCTCAGGGCAAGACCTACCCAGGTAGGGAAAAAAAAAAATTAAAGAAAAATTTTGGGCCAGGTATGGTGTTGCTCACCATTAGTCTCAGTACTCAGAAGCAGAGCTGGTGGATCTCTGAGTTTGAGGCCAGTCTGATCTACAGATTGAGTTTAGGGACAGCCAATCTCAGGCAGTGACCCATGGGATGGGCCCTCCCCTGTTGATTACTAAATGAAAAAAAAATGCCTTCAGCTGGATCTCCTGGATGTATTTCCTGAAATGAGTCTCATTCCTCTGATGACTCTAACTTATGTCAAGTTGACTCAAAAAACAAAAACGAAAACAAAAACAAACAAACAAACAAAATACAGACAGTTCACTAAGGGACTGGGCAAGGGGAAGTAGATTCCATCACATCAAAAGTCTTAACAACTTAAAACTCTCTAAAGGGTTATCCAAAGAGAAGTCCAAATCCTGCTTCTGTGAAACAGTGGCTTAAAGACCCTCATCCTCTCTGCTGCCTAGCTGTTCCAACACACTTTTCCTACCAAAGGCTTCAGTAATTCCAGTCACAATGACCAAAGGGCAGGAGACTCCAGTCAAGTTCAGTTAGCAACTTTTGTTTCTGGAAGAGAACTGTTCTTTGTGGACATTAATTGAGGTGTTTATCAATGTTCTGTCAGAGTTCCTGGTAATAATCCTTGTATTGTTTGAAAGGAATTAGTTGGTTTTCAAAACAACTTAGAGTATATAAATTTCCAGTGCTGTATGCTTTCCGGAAAAAGAATTTGTTTCTGAAACAAAGACTTAGTGATAATCGTTTTTGTTCTCTTCAATGGTGACTATGGAATTATTTATCTTAGCTTAACTAGTTCTTAGAGAAATCCTGAGTTTCATCAAAATTAGATCTTAAATTCTATTATATGGAAGAACTATGAAGCTTCCATATAGCCAATGAAGATAAGTCCATTCTAAGACTAGAAAACCTGGAAATCATTAATTTTTAAAATATGTTTGCTAGAACTATCATTGTCACTGGTAGTTAATTTTGGGTGAAGATTAAGAGGGTCTTTAAAAAGAGAGTACAGCTACATGAAATGATACTAGGATATTCATAAAACTATTTATTGTGAGGAATCTTTAGCTCTTAAAACCAATGCTAGAAGACAAAGGATGACTAAACATGGTTGAAGTCATTCAGATCTCACTGAAAATAATGAAATATTACTGTAAAATATCAACTAGGAATGTACCAAGTTTTCACCTTGAGAGCTTATTATGTTTATGCTGAAAGTTTCCTATTGCACTCACTTGTAGTTTTTGAAGAGAAATGTGTTATGTGTTTGTTCATTTGAACAAATTCATTCCTCAGAAGAAAAACATAAAATTCTATATAAATTATCAAGTGTTAATATTCATGTGTATTACAATTGCAACTTATTTTTAAATTAATTCAAGCTCAAAATAATTAGCTTTTTGTTTGTTTGTGTTAACAAGGACAGCCTCGTAATTTCTCTGAAGCATGATGGTTATATTATGGGACATTAGTCAAAATTCTTGAAAATTATTGCCTAAGGTAACATTGAGGCTTATAAAGATAGATCAGTTTGGGCAGGTTTTGTACAGTTCTCAATCATAAAGTAGGAGAAGAATAAAGGAGACAAAGCTTTTATGTTTATATATTTCAAGATAAAATTAAGAACTGAACTGAGTAATTTTGAGATATGCTGTTTTGACACACTTTTCATTCCGATAGACAGTAGGTAGGACAAATCCGATACAGAACCCAAGGACAGATTATATGATTTTCTGAGTGAAAACAAAATGAGGCAGAGAAAGGAAATGGAGTAGAAAATTGGTAAGCAACCTTCATTTTTTCCCCCAAAGGACTTACATAACTCTAAATGCTAACCATTAGCCCTTTGTTCAACCAGGTCACTTCAATAAGCCCTTGTACAACAGGATTTAAATGCAACTGATGCTTTCCTGGTGTTTCAACTAAAGTACCAAAGCTGAGAAAAAAAAGTTACTATTTCATCACATTTATAGAGGAGCTTTGTCTAGATTGTTCTTAAACCCAATTGCTATATGCTGACTATTAATAGCTACCCTGGTAAGGAAGACAGAGCATTGTAGGTAATATCATGGAAAGGGCATTTTTTTGGGGGGGGATTTCGAGACAGAGTTTCTCTATGTAGCTTTGTGCCATTTTTAACACACCAGTTGTCAGTTTAAACTTTATCATCAAATTGTGGAAGATCTCCATCCCATGACTGAAATACAGCATCACAATCTGTAGCTAGTGAGCAGGTAGATACTGAGAGACCCTAAGGCAGCCAGAAAATTTTGGAATGCAATCAGTTGAGAGAGGTCATGGGTGCTATATTTCAGTTTTCTCAAATGAAGATAAGAAAGGATTGGTAAGGGTGATTGCTGTGCTGGGGAGCACAGGTTTTAGAGGGGTTATGTTTGAGTTACAGGTGAAAATTATAAAGATGAGAATCCTTAGGAAAATTCAAATAAAAACTATACTGAGTGTGTACATGCTTTGCATACATACAAGTAGGCAAACATTCACATAATAAGAAATGAAAGTTTGGGTTTTTATCTCATGTAGTCAGATTAGATTTTAGGAAACATAGAAAACGGACTCTTCTGCACAGTTGGTGTGAATACAGGCTAGTATAGCCAGTACAGAGTGCAAGAGAAAGGTTCTTCAAAATACTAAATGTAGAACTTTCAGTTTACTTAGCTGTGCCCTTCCTGACTATGTACCCAAGGAACTTTATCATTATAGTACAATAAGTATCTTTATGTCCATGTATGTTTCTGTAGTCAGATGAATACATACATAAAGATGAATAAAAGCCTATCATTTTTTGCACCTGGAGACTATCATGTTCTATGAAATCTGATAATTCCAGACAAGAAGTCTGTTTTCAGTTCATACGTAGGATCTATTTTAATCTAGAAAAGATAAGTAGAGGAATCTACCAGGGAAGAAATCAAGAAAATTCTGTTACATGGTTTTGGGAAGATGGCATAGTGGGGCTCAGTAGATTATAGTATGACTACTTTCTTTAACCAAAGTGCCCAAAGGCACAGGGTTACTCTGGAATTTGTGATTGTTTCATGTAGAAAATATTGAAGAACTAGAAACAGCTTACAGTTAGTAGGTGAGAAGAAGGGTCTTGAGTTTGGTTCAGGAAACAGAGACATTCATTCTGTTTCTCCTAATTGCAAAAAACTAGTTTCAAGTTAAGATGAATGAGTATACAAAAATATTTAAAACAATGAAATATAAAGGTTAATAATACAAATCCTTGGAGTACCACATATCAGTCTTACTTGGTGTGTTGTACTTTTACTATATTCAGAAGAGTCTTTTCCTGGAATACCCTGCAAATGTGGAATACAAAAATGTAAAACTAGTAAGATACAGGGGGTTATTTCAATTTTCTTGTATCTGTAGAGACTTGCTTTATAACCAAGTGAATGGTTTATTTTGGAGAATGTTCTGTGGTGTGCTTGAGAAGAAGGTGTATTTTTGTGTGTGTGTTCTGATCAAATGCTCTATAGATATCTGTTAGGGCCATTTGACTCACAATGTTTGTTAGTATCTGTCTGGATGGCCTGTTTCATTGTTGAGAGCGGGGTATTGAAATCCCCCACTATTAATGTGTGGGGTTTGATGTGTGTTTTAAGCTTTTGTAATGTTTCTTTTACAAATGGGGGTGCCCTTGCATTTGTGGGCATATATATTCAGAATTAAAACATCATCTTGGTGGATTTGAGTATGAAGTTTCCTTCCTTTTGATTAATTTTGTTTGGAACTCTATTTTGTTAGATATTAGAATAGCTACACCTGCTTTCTTCTTGGGTACATTTTCTTGGAAAATCTTTTTCCAACCCTTTTCTTTGAGATAATGTTTGTTTTTGATGTTGTGGTGTGTTTCTTGTATGTAGCAGAAGGATGGATCCTGTTTTCGAATCCGTTCGGTTATCCTGCGTCTTGTTACAGGCTAATTGAGTTCATTGATATTAGGGGATATTAATGACCAGTGGTTGTTAATTCTTGTTATTTTTTGGTGTGTGTGTGTGTGTGTGTGTGTGTGTGTGTGTGTGTGTCCTTTATTTGGGATTTGTTGGTGTGGGATTGTCTATTGCCTGTGTTTTCATGGGTGCATCTATCTTCCTTAGGTTGGGGGATTTTTTTTTCCCTCTACTGCTTTCTGTAGGGCTGAATTTGTGGATACATATTGTTTAAATCTGTTTTTGTCATGGAATATGGTGATTGGAAGTTTTGCTTGGTATAGTAGTCTGGGCTGGCATCCATGCTCTCCTAGTGTCTGCAGAACATCTGTCCAGGATCTTCTGGCTTTTATAGTCTCCATTGAGAAGTCTGGTGTTATTCTGATGGGTCTACCTTTATAAGTTAGTTGGCCTTTTTTCTTAATATCCTCTCTTTATTCTGTATGTTTATTGGTTTGATTATTATGTGACGAGGTGTCAGAGTCCAGCTCTGGATGAGGGCAGGGTCTGAAGATGGGTGGATGCAAGAGCAGTGATGGGAGGAATTAAAAATGTGACACTTCTTAGTTTCATTTTAGGGTAGTTGGACAGAGGTAGTATCTTTTTATGACTTGTCCTACTCTGACAGGAGCCATCCCCTGAGGGACAGGTTCCAGCAGAGGATGTTAAAGAGTAGACAGGGGAAGGAAGTGAGCTACGCCATGGTAGTTGGGAGAATCTTGCAGCCTAACTGACTAGCAGCCAGAGTGCTTCTTTATTTATTCAGAATTTAGTAAGCAGGGATACATTCATGATGTTCTAAAACATAGATCATATCATTTTTGTTTTGGACATATGTTTCACTTTCTTTTGCTCATCTTTTAGTGATCATTGATAAAATATGACAAAACAAAGTTATTATTTCCAATCATTTTCCCTCAAGTTTTGACATCATTAATAAACAGTTATTATTCTTATTCATTAACCCTATAGCTCTATTTTTAAGAATCTAGAGGCATATGACAGCCTGTTTTCAGGCTTTAAGGACACTAGATCAAAACAAAATCTTCAAGCCACCCCAGGTACTTTTTCCATGTCTCAAGCAGTGTATTATTAACTCTTAATGACAAGAGTGCCCAAGAAAAGTCCTCAGGCCAAAGCTGTTGCCGTTACTATTCAAATTCTGGCATAATACAATGTTCACATTTATATCTTTATAAAATTTGTTTGTAATTCTAATCCTGGCACTCTGTTATTCCTTGGACATTATAGTGGTTCTGTATGTGCTAACTTTTCTAAGAAAGGGAGGTTCTGACATCTCATTCTTTTATCATCTTTCCACTGCATACTTTGCTCATCAATATGTCACTGTGCAGGGCAGCAATATATGCCACATAGTTGTCTGAGTGTACAGTGGGAAGAGGCTTATAATCTGAACTGTGGCCAAGTCCTCTAGCCCACAAAATCTTGTTGACCTTTTTAAGTTTACTTTGTTTTGAATATCTTGTTCCTGTTAAAGGACAGGGACAGATGTCTTAGGTATGTCTCATAGCCTCATAAAGAGAACTCTGGCTTCTTTATGTGTCACAACCTCCAAGGCATAAGGAAGACCTTCAAGTACATAAGGCTATGTCCCTAAAAGAAAGGGAATAGTATGTTCATGACTGTCCTGGGAAAGTTTAGAAGCAATACTCCTGGGAGAAGGCATAAATGATTCATAAGAAAATCTCCATCACTGCAATATCCCCAAATTATAAAATTATTAAAAGTACTCAAAGTATGCAACAGGTGGAGGTGAAAACCAAAGGTGGCATGGCAGCCATCATGTGGCTCAGCTTTGCTGGATCTTTATCAAGCAGTGTGCCAGCTTTATGACTTCTGCCATTCCATTGAAATATGGCTGTGCCAACAAGAGATTTTTTGGGGGTCCAATATACTTTAGTGTTCTATAAGCTTTTTGTATCTTCATAGGCTTTTCCTTCTTTAGGTTGGGAAAGTTTTCTTCTGTGATTTTGTTGAATATAGTTTCTATGCCTTTGAGCTAGTATTCTCCTTTCTCTATCCATATTATTCTTAGGTTTGGTATTTTCATGGTGTCCCAGATTTCCTGGATGTTTTGTGTTATGACTTTGTTGGCTTTAATGTTTTCTTTGACCGAAAAATCTATTTTCTCTATCTTATCTTCAAAACCAGAGATTCTCTCTTCCATCTCTTGCATTCTGTTGGTTATACTTGCATCTGTAGTTCCTGTTCATTTACTCAGATTTTCCATTTCCAGCATTTCCTTAGTTTGTGTCTTCTTTATTGCCTCTATTTCAATTTGCAAGTCTTGAACTGTTTCCTTTACCTGTTTGATTGCTTTTTCTTAATTTTCTTGGTTTTCTTTTAATGTTTTCAATTATTTTTAATAATTGACTTTAAAAATAAATGCGCACTTTAATTGTGAAATATATATTCATAATGATGTAATTAATAATTAAAAACATTATTCTACATTTCATTTTAGCAATGTGGACTGATAGAGAATGGTTCTAGCAACACTTTAAATAAATAAAATAGGTTGAAGAAACAGTTTATGTTTTTCAAACCTTACATTTCTTAATTTGGTAAACACATGATTGTTAAAAATAGGTGGAATATGAAGTACTCTGCATGAATTTGCACTTGAAACTTATAGATTATTACTATACTATTACTTTTATATTTTTAGGTGGAAAGTTATTTTAATTATTAAAAGGAAGTGAAAATCTAGTCATTAATTTTTATTTTTATGTTATTTCAAGACCTGTTTGGGATATGTTTTCATTGCAATTTAGTTCAATATAATAAAACAAAATTAAGTTAATTAAGTAATCACAACAGAATTGAAGGAAACAAAAATAAGAAAAATTCAATCAAATCAGGTATAACATAAATATGTAAAGCCCATGCCAGGAAACAAATGTGTCTAGTAGCTTGTCCCACATGTTGCTTAAGCTTTATATTCATCTACAAATAGAAAATAGGACTGCAGGATCTAAGATTTCAAAACATAAGGATGTGGGGCAAGGGGAATACTCCATCAAGGCTGGTGGGAATGTAAACTTGTGCATCTACTTTGGAAATAAATATAGAAGTTTCTCAGGAAATGATATTCTTCTATATTCATAGATTGGGAATCAATCTACCTCAAGACCCAGCTACACAACACCTGGACAAATACCCAAAGTTCCATAAGAACACTTGCTCAACTATGTCCATAGCAGATTTATTCATTATAGGAGAAGCTGGAAACATCCTAGATGTACCTCAACCAAAGCATGGCTAAAGGAATTATGGTACATTTACACAATGGATTACTACTAAGCTATTAAAATGACATTATGAAATTTGCAGGCAAAAGGATGGAACTAGAAAAAAATCATCCTGAGTGAGGTAATATAGACCCATACATACAAGTATGGTATGTACTCACTTGAAAGGAGATATTAGCTGTGAAGTAAGGATAGCCATGCTACAACCCACAGACCCAGAGAAGCTCACAAGGAGGGCTCATGGAGGGAGGTATGAATCTCCCTGGGGAGTGGAAATAGAATAGACATTGAAGGTGGAGGAGTGGGAGGATGGGAAAAGGAGGAATCATATAGGGGGCTGGAGGGAGGAAGTACTAGGAGAAACATGTAACCAAGCAAGATTTCCAGTGGAGGGAATGAGAAACCAACCCAGCCACACAACCTTCAACCTACAATTTGTCCTGCCTACAAGACATGCTGAGATATAGGCAGTACAGAATTTATGGAAATGGCAACCAATGACTAGCTCAGCTTGAGACCATGTCACAGAAGGAGCCCATGCCTGATACCGCCTAGAGGGCTAGGACCCCAAGCTTGATAGTCCAGAGACCTAGAAGAGAACCAAAATTGACTGGCCAAAGGGGGGAAAATCATAAAATAATTCCTAATGATATTCTTCTATATTTATAGATTGGTTTCTAGCCCAGTTGTCATTTGAGAAGGTTCATCCAGCAACTGATGGAAACAGATGCAGAGACCTGTAGCATGAATCTTAACAGGTCTTATTAATGAAAATAAACCTGAAGCAAGGTATTGGGGTGAATGCTGGAAGATCAGAGAAGCAGAACATGCTACAGCCACCTCACCTTGCCAGTTCCTCAGCTAATCCTTTTTCCTCAGACTGGAAGCCTCTGAGTCCTCATCCAGAATGAATCTCAGCTGAACTGTTGCTCAAAAGCCTAAAAGTTTAACCAGCCTAGTTCCTGGTTTTCACAACTTATATACCTTTCTGCTTGCTGCCATTACTTCCTGGGACTAAAGGTGTGAGTCACCATGCCTGGCTGTTTCCATTGTGGCTTTGAACTCAAAAGAGATCCAGACTGATGGATCTCTGACTCCAGAAGGCTAGGATTAAAGGTGTGAGTACCACCATTTTCTGGCCTCTATGTCTGTCTAGCGGCTGTTCTGTTCTCTGACTGCAGATAAATTTATTAGGGTGAACGATATATTGGGGAACACAGTATCACCACAGAGACCCATAGCCAAACATAAGGCTGAGAATCCTGCAGAGGAGGTAGAAGAAGGATTGCTGGCACCAGATGGGCGAAGGACACCATGAGGAATCATACAGAATCAACTAACCTGGGATCATAGGGACTCACAGAGACTGAACAGACAACCAGGGAGGCTGCATGGGATTGACCTAGGCCCTCTGCATATGTTACAGTTGTGTAGCTTGGTTCTCTTCTAGGACTCCTAATAGTGGGACCAAGGGCTATCTCTGATTCTTGCTGGCTTTTGAGACCATATCCTCATACTGGATTGCCTTGTCCAGCCTTCAATTTGAAATGCCATATTTGGTTGATATGCATGGGAGGCTTGTCCTCCTTTGAGTAGAAAAGGAGGAGTGGATGGGGGTGGGAAGAGGGGAGATGTGGGGAGAGGAAGGGCAGAAACTTCAGTAGGGTTGCAAAATAAATAAATAAAATATAATAAATAAATAATTTAGTAAGTACAACTATTCTATGCTTTTGATCTAGTTGAGGTTTTCATTAATAAAACTGACCCCCTTCAGTTTGTAAATACCTGACATTTTAAGACACACTGCTCACTTTATAGGCAATAAGGATAATTATATCTATGTGTGTATATGACTTAACTGAAACACAGCACTGTTAATTGCTGTGGATATCTTTATGTATAAATAAAACACTGATTGGCCAGTGGCCAGGCAGGAAGTATAGGTGGGACAAGGAGAGAGGAGAATTCTGGGAAGCGGAAGGCTGAGGGAGACACTGCCAGCCACCGCCATGACTAGCAGCATGCAAAGATGCTGGTAAGCCACGAGCCATGTGGCAAGGTATAGATTTATAGAAATGGATTAATTTAAGATATAAGAACAGTTAGCAAGAAGCCTGCCATGGCCATACAGTTTGTAACCAATATAAGTCTCTGTGTTTACTTGGTCGGGTCTGAGCGGCTGTGGGACTGGCGGGTGTCAGAGATTTGTCCTGACTGTGGGCCAGGCAGGAAAACTCTAGCTACAGCTAATTACTTATAGATAGAGTATTCACATGTCTTCATGATTGTTACCATTGATTTGCTGTCAGAGCAGTTATTACTTGCAGTTATTGTATCAGGGTCCTATAAGGCTAGCATTCACAGACCTACAAAACTGCATAAGCACAATTATAAATTGAATGTAGATTTATCCCACAAAGAAGACAACCACATTTTATGATGAAATAGAACAAATGCTTAGAAATCCTATTTATATAATTTTGTTTGTTACATTTATGAAAGCCTATTTTCTACAGCCTTAACATGGTTCCTTTGTTTATGGTTTTGTTTCTCTAGTGTATTTTGTTCACTTCATTTAATGTATAAACAGACATGGCATATGTGCATATTCTTGAATGCATACACATCAGTGGTAACACATCTGGATAAAATTATTAAGGAAAATCTTTTATAAACATCATAAAATATGATGATAATGAAAATTCATGAGTCATTATTCCATTTGATTTTTTTTTGTTGAAATTCGGTTTTCTTCTACATTTCTCAGCTTTAATCACTCTCGCCACCCACAAAAAGAAGAGTGTGATTCCTGTTCCTCTCTACAGCTAGGCTTCAAAGTCTAAAGAGGGTAGATAATAGCAAGGGTTGTGTTGCTCTTTTATTGTTAATAGATAACTGCAATTATGTAACTCAACATATTGAAAATTTTCTATATATGCCTGAACTTTCCAGTACTTTCTAAAGCCCAGCTAAGTTGGAATCAGTTGGTATCACCATGCCACTGTGAAGTTATTTGGTAGCTATGGTTAAAATCTGCAATAAATTGGCTTTAAGTAAACATATGCACCCATTCATTTCCTATAAAGAAGAGAGGATGCCTGGAGGAAAAGTTCCAGCTTCCAGTTTATGACCTAGGTAATGCCTGGCTTTTCAGCCTTCAGATCACAGGCATGTTCCAGCTTTCTTTATTACTAGGAAACTAATACCTCACCAGTTTTTTTTCCCTGTCTTCAGCTCTCCCACTTTCTCTCCATCATTTTTTAGCCATGCATACGTATATATACATTTGTTTATTAACATGGGATATGATGATATTTTCATTAACAACACAAGATGTGAAACATCTCCAATCAGTTTTGAGAATACATGTGGCAAAAGACTGCATGTCTTGTGGCATAATAACTATCTTTATCTGGGTATTCTGATAGAGAGAACCTTTTATGGTGCATCTCTCTGGACTTACATTCATTATTAAGGAAAACAATGTTATATTTGTGTGTATAACAGCGTCAATATCTCTGAATATATCTAAGCACAAGAAATTAAGTAAGAAGGATGATAATCCCCTAAATATGAATGTTTCCACTTTCAATCATGTTCACTTTCATTCTTAAAATCTTCAATAATTATACCTCAACCCAAAGTGTGTAAAGTTGTAGGTCTATTTTCCTATTAATCACATATTTTATTTCATTTTTCATTTATAAGTACACACGTTAAATTAACTTAGAGATAAGTTTAGAATTTATAAAAAGAAAAGTTGATTAAAACTTTTTCTAATACTGTTACCACATCAGCGTCCAAATTTGTATTCAATATTAATGATATAATTATTAAGCCTTGGTAAAAGTTATTATCTCTTTCTTTAAAGGAAAATATCATTTTGTGAAATAAGTTAGGCATGCAAAACTAATCCATTACTCTCTCTAACTTGTCGAGAATTAAAAAATTAAATAATTTATATTTTATTCTATACTGACTCAGAAAAATCTATCTTTTGTGCAGAGTGTGAAGAGTCTTAAAATTATTTGTAAAGTCTAAGATTCTCTTGCAATCTGAAGTTTAATAATAAAGGAAACTTGGGACACACTTCATGTGTCAGCTAATCAGATTTCCATACGTACTCCCCTATTCATGAGCAGTCAAGAAATGTGTTTAAAGGTAAACACCACTAAAATGGGAAAATGGAAATGAATGAACACTTTAAAAACTTCAATTTTTTGTTTTATTGTTTTTTATTATTTCCTTTGAGAATTTCGTACAATGTGTTTTGAACATATTCACCTCACAACACGTCCCAGATCCACCCACTTGACTTCGTGTCCTCTTATTTTTAATTTTAATCCCATTGAGTACATTTTTGTTATTTATTGAGACAGGTGAGCCTGTCTGGAACTCACTCTGCAGACTGTGCCTCAAAAACACAGAGATCACCTGCCTCTTCCCCCAGTGCTGGGATTAAAGGCATGCACCACTGCTGCTAGGTGCTCAAATATTCCTAGATGTGGTCTGCTGTTTAGTTTGTTTGACCGCCCATGGGCCACTCCCTTAAAAATATGTTATTCCTCTCCAAACAAGTATCAACTGGCAAGTAGCTCATCAGATATGGAGGGGCATCATATTCATCTCCCTTTCCATGCTGGAATTTTGTTTTGCTTGAGTTTGCAGGTCACGTGCATGATGTCACAGCCACTGTGAATTCACGTGTGCAACTATCTTGCTGTCTACAGGAAACCCTGTTTGCCTGAAGTCATTTTACTGCCTATGAATCTTAAAACCTTCCCATCTCCTTTTCTGCAATGATCTCCGACTCTTGGGAGTAGATGATATTATACAGGTGTCTACATAAGGCTAAGCATTTGGAAGCCTTTTATTCTCATCACTCTGACCAGTTATTTGCTGTGGGATGTATGGCAAATGTGTTGCTAATTAATCAATAAAACACTGATTGGCTGTTGGCTAGGCAGGAAGTATAGGCGGGGCAAGGAGGAGAATAAAGCTGGGAAGTGGAAGGCTGAGTCAGAGAGACACTGCCAGCCGCCACGATGAGAAACAGCTTGTGAAGATGCCGGTAAGCCACGAGCCATGTGGCAAAGTATAGATTAAAGGAAATGGATTAATTTAAGCTGTAAGAACAGTTAGCAAGAAGCCTGCCACGGCCATACAGTTTGTAACCAATATAAGTCTCTGTGTTTACTTGGTCGGGTCTGAGTGGCTGTGGGACTGGCAGGTGAGAGAGATTTGCCCTGACTGTGGGCCAGGCAGGAAAACTCCAGCTACAAATGGCGTCCAACGTGGTGGCAAGAGTTTCCACCTAAAAACTGAGAAAAAAGATTCTAAAACGGAGCTAAAAACAGCTTCCTAATTGTCTCTCTCAAATGAGCAGCAGCTGCCGGCTTGAGCTACTGGTGGGTTTCTGGTGTGTGTGCTTGACCTGCAGTATGGCGGGAATGAGGCCTCTGCAAGTGGCACATTAAGCTGTGTGGTGGATTTAGACTTTGCTAGTACAAAACAAAAAAAGAGGTTTCTGGACTACACGCTGTTTGGATAAAAGCATAGACCCACGATAGCTCCCAGAGCTGGTGGTAAACTTAGCCATGTTGGGAAGCTGAGGTGGGCGGAGCCAGCAGCCACAGCTGCTGCAGTTAAAAGCAATAAATTCACAATAAGACAGATTCAGATGTAATAGTTTACAATGTGTGTAAAAGATACGTAGGCTTGAAAGAGACAAAAAAGGTGATATATAGAGTTATAGAAACAAATACATAGTTTTAAAAAATAAAGTCTTTAAAGAGACAGTAAAGGTAGTATAAAAAATAAGCCACGTAAAAATGGATATTACACAGAGAATCTGGATTGTGTTGTCTTTGGGATTTTTAACTGCAGAAAGACATTTGATTGTAAAAGCTGTTGAGTTATGGCAAAATGTATATTTTAAAGATACCTTGACTTCAAAATTTGAATGTAAGGATATGTTACTTTGGAAAAGAGACTCTGCTTTTGTTCCCACAGAAAGCCAAAGGCTATGGATTTGTTCAAGATTAAGATACATCAGGTTTGACCAGCCAAGACCACCTGAAAGGTCTCTGGTGACACCATGGCCCAGATGATCCAACATCCAGAAAGATTTGAAGGCAACTGGCTCAAATGATACACCCTCATGGACTACTCCATAATCCTAAAATTTTCTTTGTTTCCCCATAAGATACAGCACCCCCTTCCAGCAGGAAGTAGTAAGAGAAGCTACGCCCAAATTCCCAAATTATATGTAATTTTACTTTGTTAAGGTTAAAACCTTCCTTTTTGAAAAAAAAAGGGGGGGGGGAATGCTGTGGGATGTATGGCAAATGTGTTGCTAATTAATCAATAAAACACTGATTGGCTGTTGGCTAGGCAGGAAGTATAGGCGGGGCAAGGAGGAGAATAAAGCTGGGAAGTGGAAGGCTGAGTCAGAGAGACACTGCCAGCCGCCACGATGAGAAACAGCCTGTGAAAATGCCGGTAAGCCACGAGCCATGTGGCAAAGTATAGATTAAAGGAAATGGATTAATTTAAGCTGTAAGAACAGTTAGCAAGAAGCCTGCCACGGCCATACAGTTTGTAACCAATATAAGTCTCTGTGTTTACTTGGTCAGGTCTGAGTGGCTGTGGGACTGGCAGGTGAGAGAGATTTGCCAACTGTGGGCCAGGCAGGAAAACTCCAGCTACAGTTATTAATCACCATCTGCTGTGAAAAGAAATGTCTAAGATGAGGATTAAGAGATGCATAAACTATGGTTATAATGTCAAGTCACTAGGAGTCAGTTTAATACTTTATCCATTTACTAGAAGAATATTATATTCTCCCAGAGGACCTCTGACTTGTCTAGTCACAGGTTTTTGATCTGGAGAACACTCACAGGTATGTGGTTCATCTTGTGGAACAGGACATAAATCCAATCAGAATGTTGTTGGTTTCTACCATGACATTTGTTTCACTATTGTCTTGTTAGGTCATGTACGTCTTGTTAGGTCAGTTATTAGTGTAGCTTGCAAGGTTCACAGTTGGGGAAAATTGGTGATTACTTTTCTCATTTGATAGTATGCATAGCAGCATCCCATATTCTGCAAGCTAGCTAGTAGCTTCCAGATGAGAACCTGCTCGATTTCTCCATGTACAATGGCTCACATATGTGGCAGTGTCTTCCTCAATAGATTCTTATTGTCAAGTTCTGTAAGGTGAAAAGGAGACTTGGCAATAGCTTGTCAAAATTAGGTGATTATGGTTAGTCACTGGCCAATTACTAGAGGGTAACTCTCTGATAACTGACAGTGGGGTTCTATTCCAGAGGACTGCATCCATACAGCTCATTGACTGTAGAGAGAGCTAGCTGGTGCCTGCATGAAGCCTTCACCCCTATGTTCTAGCCTATTTTAAGTGAAAAGGCACTCTGCAGGCTACTGAAGGAGAAAACTGGTCACCAACCCAGCCACAAACTCCTCAACCCACAATTTGTCCTGCTTGCAAGATGTACTGGGGAAATGGTGGTGTTGAACTTGGGGAAGTGGCTACACATTGCTGGTTTAACATGTGGCCCATGCCAAGAGGGGGAGCCCATGGTCATTGGCCTGAGACTGGCTAGCCCAGAGATCTAGGGTAGTACCAAGAATGAACGAAACAAAACAAAACAAAAAACATTCCTGGCTCCTGGCACTGGGCGTTGTTATCTTTTCAAAAACTGTCTTTTTGAAACTGATGACTAATTAACTTTACTTTCATAGGTTGGGTTTTATGGAATAAAAAGAATGATATCTGTGTTTATGATGTAAGGAAAATTCAAAAGTGAGAACACGGTAGCCAAAAACAAATGAGTCTGAGAATTAGTTATTTTTGCTTTAGTAACCACAAACTTCACACAGAATAAAAATATGCTGCTTTAGACTAACTTTTTGAAAATAACCTATGTAATTTGTAGAAAGGAATAACTGCATGTATGCATAAGGCCTTTCATATATATATATATATATATATATATATATATATATATATATATATATATATATATATATATATATATATATATATTAGAAAGCCATTGTACTATTTAATGCTTTGAAACTATAATTTTCTGTTATTTGATAAGACGATCTTTTCTGTGTACCGAACGGTATACACGTTTCATTCATTCTGTTTGACAGATAGGAAAACATTGTTACTTCTTTTTTGTTTGTTTGGTTTGTTTTGTTTTGTTTTCATCAGCCTACCAAGTATTGGGTTTCATTGAAGTATTTTCAAAAGAAATTCATTTTCATTCATCTTTCTCCTCTCTTCTTGCCTTCCCTCTGCCTCCACTGCTCCCGACAATCTCCAGGAGCCTCTATTTGGAATTACTGTTTTTCTTTGCAATCTGCTAAGAAACATCTCATTAAACTATTGGCTGTTGCCTGATATAGGATCACGTAAGTAAATGAAGAAGATGTCTCAAGACATCTACATTAAAAGTTACATCAAAAGTTTTCTGGACCCACAATAATCAAAATTAGTTAAAAATAAAACATATAATGAACTTTGAGTATTTCTGATCCTTCTTTGGATAATCTCACTGTAGCCTTGGTTCTGGTAACACGTTCTTTGCACTACATAAGCCATCACCACACTATGAAATGGATTCCACCTTCAATACCTCAGCTCAGACATGAGACTGCTATTTTATAAATTACAGGTTTTACTGCAGACACAAATATTTATAGTCATTTAAAAGTAAAATTGTTTAGTTATGGGGAAAAGTCTAAAAGATTTTCTCTTTTTAAAATTTTACTGAGATAGCATTGAGTTAGTATTGTTTATATTTAGAACATATTTAGGACATATAAATATATATATATATATATATATATATATATATATATATATATATATATATATATATATATATCAAGCAATCTATACCCATTGCCTGGCCTGGTTAACATTTTGTGTTTTCTTTAGGTAGTGATTTCATTTATCTGCCCAGTCAGTAAATTTTATATATACAAGACTACATTAATGTGCATTAGATTTTGCAAGCCTAAATAATTTTCCATAATTTCAGCTTTGTATCACTAGACTCACTTCTTTCTGTTCTGTTCCTTCATGGTGATCACCACTCTGCCTGTTGCTTTTGAGAGTCTGTGTATTTTAGGACTGGAAGGATGGCCCCAGGGTTAAGAGTATTGACTGTTCTTCCAGAGGACCTACGTTCAACTCCCAGAACCCACATGGCAATTCCCAAACACCTGTAACTCCAGGGTGAGATGTTATTTCTGGCCTCCGGTGGCACTGTGTACACACAGTGTACTGATACAAGAGTCATACACATGAAGTAAGAACAAAGGGGAATAGACAGAGAAAACTTTCCTAAATGGAAACTTTGGAATGGAGACAATTACAGTGTTCCTGTTGAAACTGAGACTCCAGGAAAAGATGAACAACATATTCCTAGAGTCAGAACAGATAGGTAAGTCTGATCTTACAACCTGCCCACCTTCTGCTCCTTTATTTATTTTCCTTTGCTCATGCATATTCTGCTGATCTTTTTAAGTGTGTGTGGTTTTTGAGACAGAATTGCATTCTGTAGGCCAGGTTGGCCTGCAAATCATGGCAGCCCTCCTGCCTTAGCCTCCTCGTGCTGCCCTAAAAGATTTTCTTAACATTGTTTCTGAGCATACAAATTCAAATTAGTATGTCTTGAGACAATATTATTTCAGAATGTTTACTTTTTTAAAAAAATGTTTTAAGGGGCTAGGGAGTTAGCTTAGCAGTAAAGAGTCCTTACTGCTTTTTACCAGAGAACCGAGTCTGGGTCCCAGGAACCACATTGAGAATAATTCTAGACTAAGGAAATCTGACAGTCTCTTCTGTCCTCTGCAGACACCATAAGCATTTGAGCACAATCAACATAGACACACATAAAAAAAATGAAATCATTAAAAAGTGTTTTTTGAGTTGCTGGGCTTGAGTATGATATAAAGAAAACATTAAATTAATTTAAGTTTAGGATTGGGACAGAATTTTTGACCATTCTGAAATGGCTTTACAAATACTCCTTCCATTGTATACTATGTATTTAAATAAAGCAACAGTCTTAGGATCAATGATTACAAAAGCAAAATACCAATGAACTTTGTAATAGGCTGAAGTGGCTTATGTACTACAATATCAAGTATTTAGCCAATATTTGACTCTTTTGCACAGAACATAAACCAGCTAATCCATCTGAGGTTGTTTGGAAGAAAATGGCTCCCAAAGGTAGTGTCACTTTTAAGAGATAGGGCTTTGTTGGAGTAGGTATGGCCTTGTTGGAGGAAATGTGTCATTCTCGGGGCAGGCTTTGAGTTCTCCTATGCTCAAGATTTCATCCAATATGACAGACCATTTTCTGTTTCCTGCAGGATGTAGTACTCTCAACTACTTCTCTAGCACCAGGCTGTGCAAGCATCTACTTCTGCTTGCACGACACCATGCTCCCCACCATGATAATAATGGACTGAATCTCTGAAACTGTGAGCAAACCACCTCAATTAAATGTTTTCCTTACAAGAGTTGCCATGTCATGGTGTCTCTTCACAACAATAGAAACCTTAACAAAGATACCATCTCATTAATATTCAAAACTGTTTTGGACTTTGGAGAACAATAAATGTCTATCATTAATCTATCATCTTTCTATATACCAAGTAATTGTTAAAATACGTTTTAGTAGTTATTGTTAACAAGTACTTGATTGATATACTTATTTTATATTTCTTGATGTCTAGGGTGCCATAAAAATTTTCAAGTAAAAAACCAGTCATGAGTAAAAATTTTGAAAAAGCTTTGTCCAAAGGCAGGATAGATGCTAGTTAGTCTTCTTTAGAAAAAGTCCACAATAAAAGTCTTTCTCATAGACTTTTGGAGTGTAACATTTATAATAATGTTGAACGGAGCTCAGGTAAGAAAACTGAGCAGCGACCTCTGAACCTTTCCTCTTCGGTGGAGTATTTACAGCTCATATTCTAGGTATACAGCATGACAGAAGACTGCACCATCTCCATATCTAATAAACATCACATGCAATGTGACAATGAAGTCGACGCAGGAACAGTGAATGATGCAACTGAGTAGTAAGCGATGATTAGTTACTAGAAAAGGGTCAAATGCATCCAGGTTTTCCACTTAGACATCCAACAGGGTACGTGTGTCTTACATGTTACACATCACATATGCATTAACACTCATATTCTCGGTTCATTTTTCTTGGATCTTCCATTATACAGTCTCATTGGTATGTGACTTATGACGCAACTCATAGCAAATCCCAACTATTGCTTGTTACAAAGTCCTTTTTCTCATGCAGTACTAGCTCAAAACAAATACTAATACATTTTTCATTTAAATTCTTTATTGAAAATTATTGCGAAATGTATTTATGGGAAACCCAAATGAAGAACTAATGAACTGAAAAGGTGAAGAAGCAGATACAAGGGAGCACTTGGGGTAGCCTCTATCTGTCTCTAATGAGGACCTAGATTTACAAAGAGGAAATAGATTCAGGCCAACTGCACCCCACCACTAATAACGTTGTCCACTAAAGCAAACTGCAGGTTTTCTTTGGTACCGACATTAATAATCTTTACTAACTTGACTTTAGCTGATTTGCCTTCATTATCTGACTGTCCACCAACCTAAAAACACTTTTTCTTGTTACCTTCTAAAAGTTTACTTTGTTGGAGATAATACCAATTGGAATTGAAAGGCATCTCTTGAGAAAATTATTTCTATTGTCTCCTACATATTTATATACAAAAGTTACTTTGCTGATGGGCATCTGTTTTCCCTTTCACTTGTATTTTGAAAGATGGACCAGTTTGATCTTATAATCTAATACTTTCCCCACAAAAATTCAATAGATATGCATTGAGCCAGTTTATGTGAAATACAATAATAAACTCAGGGGGAAAAGGTCAACTTTTCTTTTTCATCCAACATTTAAAATTAGTGTAGAATTGGAAAGTTAAATATTTCATTCATTAACAAAAGGCAGCAGGTCATATTTGTCCCAAATTTTACATACTGAAGAAGTTGAGATCAGAAGAGGTTACACAATTTTTCGAAGGTCAAAGACCAGGGAGAGGCAAAGCAAAACTGAAACATGTTTTGTACTAACTACAAATAATCTATGGAGTTTCTTCCAATGCTGCCTGGTTATCCTCAAGGAGTTTTTGTCTTAGGAACAGAGAAATTTTAATACCAGGAGAAAAGTGACATTTTGAGAGTGAAGGACTATGGTTTCTAGGAGATAGTACTGCAGTTTGGGCAAGGCATTGCATCTCATAGAAAATGTCAAGGTCCTGAGTATTCATAGCAAATGCACAATACAGTGGAAACTGTCTGTAGCTGCCATCATGCCCCAAATAGGGAAAAACAAGTAAACAGGCCATTAACAATCTATGCTTTGTGGTAATTTTGTAATTCATGATAGATGATTTACTACAGCTCTTGGGCTCTAATAAGGAAATATTTTAATTGAAATAAATACAACACAGAAAATCATATGTAAAACCTTACACTATTATTATTCTAACCCACTTTTTCATCTTTGGCCAAAATAGAAAGAAAGAAATGTCTTATTGATGTTCTATAAGGTTTGTATCTGAAGATTGCTTTTTGAAGGAAAAAGGCAATCATATTTCAAATTTAGGTATTTAATGAGAAAGAGATAGCTTGGACAAATATTTCTATATAATTTTTAATTTTATTATTCATTCTGCTGCAGACAGTCATAGATCTTAGGCAGCATTTCCATTATCATTATTCAATGCAACGATCTTCACATTAGGAAAGCAGAAGAGCAGTTTCCATTTTAGTATGAGAGAAATGAAATAAACAATGAACCATAAAAACGGTTCGGACAAAACTTTCTGTGCAAGCTACTGCAGCTTGAAGTCATTATGCAAAAATGACTACTTAAGATTAATTAATCTTTTTTAGATTTTTTTTTCTTGAGATGTTTTTGTTATAGTATCAGATCTTCAAGAAATTCTCATTTATGGCTACTTTTATACATTTGAATTAAAATTGCTTTCAGTAATGAAAAAATGAAAAAACTATCATGTCTACCTTTTTAAATTTTCATATGATGTGAAACTAAGAATAATATTTTATAAAGAAAAAATAGACATTTGAGTAAGAAGTATAGGTGATTAAATGTACTTTCAATGATGCTGGGGCCTTAAAGGAGTCTCTGATGCCATAGAGTATGAGACTATTTTTATCCAGACCTTTCTGAACAAGTATGTTCATTTAAAAAGAACTAATAGATATAGAACTATATCATCCCTTGACATTTAAATTGATTATGACTTGTTGAATGCAGTCAATTAGTTTTTGAAATTACCATATTTTCAGATTCATTTTCTGCTTTAAAGATTTATTTTTGATGATGTGTGTGTATTTGTAAGGAAGTATGTACAAATGAGCACGTGTCTGAGGAGGCCAGGGGCATCTGATCACTCGGGATGTGGAGAGGTGATTGAACACTACACAGCATGCCTTTTGTGAGCCAAACTTCCATCCTCTCAAAGGACAGAATGTGCTGTTAAACACTGAGCTCCATGATATCCCGCTCCATGATTATCCATTTTAATATTTTTTTGATAGTAAATTAGTGTTCCTTTGATTTTTCCAGTATGCCTGTTATAATAGCTTAATAATCCACTCCATTAATAAATGAGTAAAATTTTGCACACATGACCATTTTAGCTCTGTAAAAATGGTTTAAGCAAATGTACTCAGTAGTAAACTACTTGCCACATCTACAATAGGATCTGTGTTTCTACCCAACATACAATGCAATGAATCAAATGGTGGATGATTTTTCTCTGTGAGTCTATACAAGCAGTCTACAAATAATCTGCATTTCTAGATTAATTTACCTCTTTACTGAAGAGTCCTTTATTATTCATGTCACATTATCTAACAACTATGAAAATAAATGTCATATACATACTTTCCAGTGCCTTGGTACAGTTTTGATTCTGACCACTAGATGTCATCAACCCCTTACAAAGAACAATTAGTTAAATGGCTCAGTGGAAAACAGTAATAAATACATAATTTATTAACTCAAAAGTCAACATTATTTCTGAGGAATCATTTAGAGACATTAAAATCTAATTAATGTAGTATTTACTGCATAAAGTTGATTATGAATGTGCCACATGAGAATCAAGCCAAAATAAACATTCTTATTGTTAAAGTTTGCTTCTGAATTACTTACCTTCAAATATCCAAGAAAATAAACATTTTCTTTGCAGTGATACTTCCAATGATATTAGAACAAATATCCTCATATTAGCTTTAAGAAGTATATGGTAACATACTATTTATGATAGTTTATTTTACTTACTTCCTTACTATTCTTCTAGTACTATCCTGATACATTGTTTAATAGTACACGGAGCTTAAAGACAAAATAACTTACAAAAATGCATTAGATCATTCATCATTTTTCTTCTTCACTGATAATATCTGTTGAGATAACAATGTCTCAGCACTGTTTCTGCTCCTCAGGAGGCATCATTGAATGAAGCAGAAGAGACCAAGGCAGGGCATGGATGGAATATCATGTATTGGAGTAAAGCTGTCATTTATTACAATACAAAGGAAAGGCTAGATAGAGTGACTTCTTTCTAAAATAACACATTTTTATCTTTTTCAGAGGACTTCATATTTCTTTTCCAAAATCTAGACCTCCCCATCCATAATTCCCAAATCAAAATGTCATGGTTTTTTTTTTTTTTTTGTGATGAGACTTAAGAATCCATTCAGAGAAATCGGGTGCCCTTAACTATGTCGCTATAGGCGCCGTTTATGGTTTGTGTCCCTGCTACCTTTTCGCTCCTGCCATCCTATCTGTTTTTGAGCTTCCAACAATCCAAAAAGATTTAAAATGTGATGGGGGTAAAATCAGGCATAGTAGTGACGCAAAGAAAGAATCAGGACAGCTTAGATCGTCAAATTTGCTTCCGTAAAAGAAAACCTCCTCTGCAGCAGATGCTCGCAAGCTCCTGACTCTTCCCAGTTCTGTATCTGCTGCTTACAGTTTGGAAAGCTGTTTCACACAGAAGAGCCCTTTCCTCTAAAGCAGTAGTGTTCATGTCTCTTCTGTGCCTGACCTTGAGGAACAGAAAGTGGATCAATTTATTGGCTGAAAAGTTTGTATTTGTAAAATGCAAGGATGAAATAAAACGATCTTTTAAAGGCATCCAGAAGATGTTCTACAGTTTTGGAGAAGAGAAACACAAGGCTTGAAGCAGCACTACTCTAAAATTAATTAATACTTACAGTTATAAAGAGATAAAAGAACAGACACACACAGAGACACACACACAGCGTATTATACCTTTACCTGTTATAGTGTTATGTTAAAATAGTTTAGGCAGGATAGCACTGAATCTCACCCAATGGTCTCGAAGCTTATGTGTTTACTATGTTTCTACAGGGAAATGCAATTCCACTTTTTTAAATGTAATGTTCCCTTAAAGCAATTTTCTTCTCTGTATTCCTTTATTTGGTACTGACTGACTGCATTCTTTCTGATCTAAACTGCGGGTAGCCAGAATCCAGTGCTAGTGACCATTACTATCCCATCCATGAAGCCTTACTTTGAAATAGCTCAGGCGGCCTCAGTGGGAGGCAATCAAGTTGACTGGGGCCACCCCAATCACCAGATGAAAGCACACCAGTCCTTTCTGTTTCCCCATGGCTCAGTGATGCCAGTTCAGTTTTCTCTTTTACACGTGATGGGGGAAATCTGCCAGTATGGATTTTCCTCTGTGCATTATGAACCGAAACTCTCACTGCGCTTTCTGCTGCCTTACAAATAAACAACAAAGACCCCAGAAGACTCAGGGAAATCAAAGAGAAGCATGAAAGCCTCTGAAAGTGCTTGCCCTTGTAAAATGACTGGGTTTTGTCTCCATTGACAGGTGCTAATTTTAACACCACACATCTCTTCACGACTCAGTTTATCAATCTGGGGTCATGTTTCAAATTTCACATGAAAGGAACAGGTCAAGTCTTCCATGCAATATGTGGCTTCTCTAAACAGTTTAGTAACTTCTTATACCAAAGGATGCTCAATGATTACCTTGATCAAATAATAAATAAAAGTTTCTTTACTTTCTGTTCAAGGCATAGTCATTGATTTGCTACAATTGCTCTTTGTTCTTAGAGTCCGGGAACATATTAATACAAGTTCCCAATCAAACATTGGCAAACTAGTAACTCCTCAAAAGTGTTTATGTCAACATTTTATTCCTAATTACAGGAAACTATTCATAAAAGATTAACCAAGTATTTCAGATTGTAGGCTTTTAAAAAGGCATAAAAGTAAGAATAAATGAATTTCTTATAAAAGATAACTCTTAGGAATGATTAAAAATCTTTTGCATATCTTCTTGTAAACCATGCTTCTCAAGGTCAAAATTACTTTAGAAATGTTGAATGATTGGTCATCAGCTTTTGTCTGTTTTCCCAAAATTTTACTAAGCATGCAGATGAATATGTTCATCTCTGAACATTAATACATTAATAATTGTTAATAAAACATTAAGACAATGTGTGTGTGTGTGAGAGAGAGAGAGAGAGACAGAGACAGAGACAGAGAGAGACAGAGAGAGAGAGACAGAGAGAGACAGAGAGATATGGAGGGAGGAGAGGAGAAGGGAGAAAGGAGAGGAGAGGAGAGGAGAGGAGAGGAGAGGAGGGGAGAGGAGAATGCAAATTACTGTGTAGCAATTTCCATCCCAGAGAGACATTTAGGACCTTAGGACTCTGGAAGTGCTAAAGGAAGTTCACTTAGCCTCCAGGAGAAAAACATCAACTCACTAAGTTCCCAAGATGCACCACAATCAAGAAGGCCCTCCATTGCTAAGATTATATGAGCAATAAAGACTGATGACTCCCCAGGAATTTTGTCACATAATAACTACTAAAATGTCAATTCAAACACATATTCAAACACAAAAAATTGTGTAATAACAATTTAAAGAATTATTATTATTATTATTATTATTTAAAATTTGGGTGGGGTCTGGAGAGATGGCTAAAAGCATTTGCTGTTCTTGTAGCGGGCCTGGCTTTGGTTCTCAGAACTCACATGGCTACTTACAACTATCTATCACTCTAGTTTCAGAGGATCCCCATGCTATGGGATGTTCTGTATGGCAAATGTGTTGCTAATTAGTCAATAAATAAAACACTGATTGGCCATTGGCTAGGCAGGAAGTGTAGGCGGGGCAAGGAGGAGAATAAAGCTGGGAAGTGGAAGGCTGAGTCAGAGAGACACTGCCAGCCGCCATGATGAGAAACAGCATGTGAAGATGCCGGTAAGCCATGAGTCATGTGGCAAGGTATAGATTTATAGAAATGGATTAATTTAAGCTGTAAGAACAGTTAGCAAGAAGCCTGCCATGGCCATACAATTTGTAACCAATATAAGTCTCTGTGTTTACTTGGTTGGGTCTGACAGCTGTGGGACTGGCAGGTGAGAGAGATTTGTCCTGACTGTGGGCCAGGCAGGAAAACTTAAGCTACAAATGGCGTCCAACGTGGTGGCAAGAGTTTCCACCTAAAACCTGAGAAAAGATTCTAAAACAGAGCTAAAAACAGTTCCTAATTGTCTCTCTCAAATGAGCAGCAGCTGCGGGTTTGAGCTACTGGTGGGTTCCTAGAGTGCATGCTCGACCTGCAGTACAGTGGGAATGAGGCCTCTGCAAGTGGCACATTAAGCTGCATGGTGGATTTAGCCTTTGCTAGTACAAAACAAAAAAAGAGGTTTCTGGGCTACACGCTGCTTGGATAAAAGCATAGACCCATTATGGCTCCCCAGAGCTGGTGGTAAACTACCATGGCCATGTTGGGAAGCTGAGGTGGGCGGAGCTAGCAGCCACAGCTGCTGCAGTTTAAAGCAATAGCTTCACAACAAGACAGATTCAGATGTAATAGTTTACAATGTGTGTAAAAGATACATAGGCTTGAAAGAGACAAAAAGGGCGATATATACAGTTATAGGAACAAATATAGTTTTAAAAAATAAAGTCTTAAAAGAGACAGTAAAATTAATATAAAAAATAAGCCACGTGAAAATGGATATTACACAGAGAATCTGGATTGTGTTGTCTTTGGGATTTTTAACTGCAGAAAGACATTTGATTGTAAAGGCTGCTCAGTTAAACCAATATGTATATTTTAAAGGTACCTTGACTTCAAAATTTGAATGTAAGGATATGTTACTTTGGAAAAGAGACTCTGCTTTTGTTCCCACAGAAAGCCAAAGGCTCTGGATTTGTTCAAGATTAAGATACATCAGGTTTGACCAGCCAAGACCCCCTGAAAGGTCTCCGATGACACCATGGCCCAGATGATCCAACATCCAGAATGGTTTCAAGGCAACTGGCTCAGACGATACAGCCTCACGGACTACTCCATGATCCTAAAATTTTCTTTGTGTCCCCATAAGATACAGCGCCCCCCTCCAGCAGGAAGTAGTAAGAGAAGCTACGCCCAAATTCCCAAATTATATGTAATTTTACTTTGTTAAGGTTAAAACCTTCCTTTTTGAAAAAAAAAAGGGGGGGGGGAAGTGCTATGGGATGTTCTGTGTGGCAAATGTGTTGCTAATTAGTCAATAAATAAAACACTGATTGGCCATTGGCTAGGCAGGAAGTGTAGGTGGGACAAGGAGGAGAATAAAGCTGGGAAGTGGAAGGCTGAGTCAGAGAGACACTGCCAGCCGCCATGATGAGAAACAGCATGTGAAGATGCCAGTAAGCCATGAGTCATGTGGCAAGGTATAGATTTATAGAAATGGATTAATTTAAGCTATAAGAACAGTTAGCAAGAAGCCTGCCACGGCCATACAGTTTGTAACCAATATAAGTCTCTGTGTTTACTTGGTTGGGTCTGACAGCTGTGGGACTGGCAGGTGAGAGAGATTTGTCCTGACTGTGGGCCAGGCAGGAAAACTTAAGCTACATCCCCATCTTCTTCTGGCCTTTCTGATCACCAGGCATGCATGCATTTCACTTGCAAGCATGTAGACCAGACAGTTATACAAACAAAATAAAACATATAAATCATTAGAAGTTTGGATTATATTATAAATAGGATATGCATGTATGTGTATAGCACAGCAATGGAATTTTAACTTCTGACCTGTATCACATACATAATAAATTTTGAGACACACGTTTAACACATTTACTAATTCTAATTACACTGACATTCAAAAATATTTCCAAAAATGTTCAAAAGCACTCCAAATTTTGATTGATGAATTAAGGAATTTTGAGACTGAGAAGTACAACCCAAGCTGTCTCATTCAAGCTTGTTCTTGGTCCAAAATCCTTTAATATTTTTGAGAACTACTTTGTAGCATGTGAATCAACATGAGAATGAGTTACATATCTTTCTTTTACATGAATATAAAATCAAAATGCACTTCATTCTGAACTTTTTTTTTTTTTGAGTTATGAATGACTGGAAAAAATTCACCAATATTTAACCCCTTCCCATCCATGTGTGAAAATATCTTCTTCTAAGGAATCCTGGTAGAGATTGCATTATTCACCAATGCAACATTTTATAGCATAGTCCTCCCTCCTCTTCAAATATTTAGATCAGCTGTTGTAGTCCATTTATTTCTTGTGCCCTTCAATATCCATTCAGGTTGTATTTCTGGTTTCTTTATTTTTTCTACATAGAGAATAGCATACCTATGCCCATAATTCTTTGTTTGATAATACTTGATATTTTGAATATCATTGTTTTCCATGATTTTGTGGTGGGTTTTGAAGAGATCGTGTAAGCCACAGAGATGCTTGCATGAATTTCAAAATTAAAATTCTGTTTTCTCTGGGGGCACATGTTACAACCATGGGAAACATTTGGATACTTTTTGTTGTTGTTGCTCATCTTCCTAGGGTCAGAACAAGGAAGAATGAATCATTATTTTTAGCAAAAATAAAGGAAATGCAAGTAATTATTGGCACCTGTAGGCATAAACCATACAACCGATATATACTGGTGTCTTAGAGCAGGAAGATGAATGCTGTGGACTGTCAGAAAAGATGAGTGTGCTGCATCTTTTTTCTTTGCACAGCTTGCTATTTCAGCCCAAAGCAGCCAGTGTTTGAGCTGCAATAACTCCACTGCTGCAGCTGACTCTATCTTTGAACGTTATGATTACAGTCTTCGAGGATGTGCCTTCCATGAACTCTGGAAGACAGTTGGGCAGTTGGAACAGACAAGGGTGAGGATGATATGCTCAACTGCTAACAGTTTATTTGTTCTCTTCAGTCCTGTCTGAACTCTAGTGAGTCTAACTCTTTAAACTGGTAGGTTAAGTGAACGGCTTACTGAACCAACACTTGCATACACAAGGTCCTGGGTTTCATCTCAAACACACACACAAACAACAGAAACCAACAAAAATGTTAAGAAACACTGTTTGGGTAGACCTCTCAATGTGAATCTTTACACTATTTTGTTGGGTTATTTTAGAAAAGAAGATGAAAACAAGCATTTCACTACTGTATATGGTAAGATTTCATAAGTTTTCTCTTATGGGGCTTATAGTTTATGATAAGTTGAAGTTTTACTTCAAATACTTTCTAAATAATTATTCTAACACCTCTACATTTGGAAGACACAAAAAGGACATATATTCTCAGGATTTTCCATTGATACCAGAAATAGCATGTTATTTATAGATTCATATTCACATTATATTGCTACTTCTTATATTTTGATTGGGACAGTCTATTAGATCAACAATATGAAAAAATACAGCAATGTTTTTGTTCTATAAGAGCATGGCACAATTTGTTCAGGAATTAATGTATACTCTGTTCTACATGGCAAAGCTGAGACAAACCAAAAATACAGGGAAAATCTCAAAACAACAACAAGAATGGGACACACATGATTGTCCACCTTCCTGGAGCAGCACAAATTTGGGGGTCAAATTTTGTGTGTTGTTATTGCCATCTCCACAATGTTTAATATATTTGGAGATTTCCTCAAGAGCCCAATTCATTTTACACCTTTTTTTTCCTTCTGAAAAAGAGGAAGCAACTTAAAAATCTTGAATAAAATCAGTCTAGGTCCTCTAGACATGGAAGACGGTTGTTTGGCTCGAGCTGTTTAGGGGGCACCCAGGCAGGGGGATAGGGATCTGTCCCTGGTCTATGGGCAGGCTTCTGGAACCCGGTGCCTGTGGTGTGATGCCTTGCACAGCCTTGGTGCAGTAGGAAGGGGCTTGGACCTGCCTAGGCTCAATGAGCTGGGTTCTGCTGACTCCCCATGGGAGACCTCGATTTGGGGGGATGTGGGGATGTGGGGTGGCTTGGGAAAGAGGGCTAGGGGGTGGAAGGAGGGAGGATGGGGGGGGGTCTGTGGATAGCATGAGGAGTGAGCAGAAAATTTCTTAATAAAGAAAAATAAATTTAAAAAAAGAAAAAAATCTTGAATAAAATCAAAATTAGATCTAAAGAAAATTATTTTTCAAGTCTTTCAAAAATTGTTTCAGAGATATTAACTAGATAGAACCTTAATCATTCAAAAACAATAATAAATTTGATAAGCCTTTGACTATAGTTCATAAGGGGTACTTTGTAACAGAAATATACTTTGAGGCTATGAGTACTTTTTTTGCTTTTAAAACTTAAAATATTTTTCTATAGCACAGCATAGCATATATAGTCAAGATAAGCAGATGTTACATATAAATACACACAGCAGCCATCTCAAAAACCAACAAAGTCAATTGTAAGAAATATTTCTGTATATGTATTTATTATAACTGAGTTGGTTCTTTTGCATTTGCTCTTTTCTGTATTTTCATATTACCTGAGGTACGTGGACATGAGTCATAACAATTTCCCATCACTAGACATTGTTTCTTAATGTTCAAATAATAACTATGAGCATTTACTCATACACAGGAGCCCCTATTCAGGCAAAGACAGGCCAAGAGATGACTTCAAAAAACTTGAAAGCAAACTTGTTTATATCCTACTAACTTTTTATTTCATTTCCTTGGAAGTGAATTATGACTCCAATAATATGATTTTGGTTAAAAAGTAGAAAAAATGATTTCTGGCATCTTGAGGGGGAAGATCTGAAGGGGTTTTAAATTATATTTTGTCATGAAAATACACACCTTGTCATCTTTCTTTAGATGTTAGAATCTTTCATCTCGCTTGAAAGTTCAGATTGATCTGTAACCTTTTTTTTGAAAAAATGTATGTCAGACACTTTGATGTGTTGTGCATATTTTTGCTCAGAAAGCTATACTGATGCTTTCAGACCACAGCTGAGATGCAATTGAGTTTTATGTACTACCTATGACATTGAGATGGTGTTGGCTTGCCCTGGGAATCAGACTGTCCTGCTTTCAGCTTTGAGAGCCATTCATCAGCCTAATTATTGACTTAAATAATTACATGAATTAAATTCTACAGATTCGGTTTACACAAAGATAATCATCTATTAGACACTGGCGGAAGTTCTTGGAAGAACTTTCTTTTGTTGATGACAAACAATGAGTTCCTTTATCCAGTTTCAAAGATCCCCTTTCCTTACTCTTCCCTCTTCTAATATCCTATAGCACATACTCTTACTAGAATGCCCTCTCTCCCATCGATGCCAATTCCTTCCTTTCTTTCTGTCTCCTACCTTCCTCCATTCTCTCCTGCTACCTCCTTGAAAATAGATGTTCTTTAGGAATTTCTACTCCAACAACAAATCATAGTGGAAATTAAAAACATGGAAGCTTTATATATTGAGAAATAGTTTGAATAAACTATTGAGGAATATTAATTATACAAATCAAGTGGCCTTTAATGCCTTAAATCAGGATTGGATATCCTGTTTCCATGGACTAAGAGGTGAGTATATGCTTGGATGATCTTAAGCCTTAAATACTGAAAATAAATGTCTTAGTAAAGGGAATGACCATCACATATTCCAGCAAATGTGAGAAACAGTTTATTGTTCAGATGCAGGTAAAATAAAGTAATGATGGTGGGATTTTTTTTCTTTTGTTTGCTATTCATTTTCTGTATGGAAATTTAATTAGACATCAGCTGACAGAATGGAGAGGAAGCTGGTGATTTGAGGGAACCATTTTAAGATCTAGAAATTTTCTAGACCAATAGCTCATTTAATGGACAATGGTAATCTGGTGAGAAATCTCAGCAGCAGACATGACCCCTTACAGAAAATTTAGCATGGATACATCTTTCCTCCAGTTCCTTTATGCTGTTATAGTAGAACTGTGGAATGGGGAGAGACATAATATTTGTCTTATAAATACTTACGTAGTTATAAGTAAAACAATTGATTTATTCTGAAATAATTGCATTTTGAAAAATATAAAGGCAATCTGTTGAGATAATAATGATTGTTTATAAAATCTAAAGATGCTTGAAAATGAAAGGCTCAGGTAGGGATGATTGAAATGGAGAAATCATTATTGTATCCTAGTGTGTATTGTTGAGCATTAAATTATACCGGATAACTGGAATGGTTATGGAGAAGATTTAGTTGCTTGAAAGTAACTGACAATAATGATGGTGACAGCCATACTCTTAGTCATCATCATTCCTCTGCTTGGGGTTACTGAAATCACCAAAAATCCCGGCAGGCCTAGAGGTATAGAAGATACCGGTGGGCTTCACATGTCAAGTAGTGTGAGGGGTCTTAATGAGGAAAGGAAGATGGACTCCTCTGTGCAAGGTGGGCAAGAAGCACTTTAAGCCCTACTCCCAGGGCTCATCGCAGGGCGGTAGGCTCTACCTGGAAGCAGCTTGTGGGAAAACGAGGATGACAGCGCAGAGTCCAGTGTTTGTTAGAGCGAGGCAATGCAGACACTGTAAGACAGGGAGGAAACCTGTGGGTTCTTAATGGCCGACTGCACGTGTGAGTTGCTGAAGGACAGAAGGGAGGATGTGCAACGCTTTGGTATTCTATAAATCACAATCAGTTTTTATTGACTATATGCCTGCTTTCTAAACTGCATGTTCAAGCCTTTTCTAATTTTATTAATAGTTTCCTTGGATATTATATATGCCAGTCTGTCACCTTCTCCCATTTTTACTCATCACATACTTTATTTGCTAGTAAACTTATTTATGTGAGCAGATACTTTGCCCTTTCAAAATTATTTTACTTGAGTTTGCACTAATCCTAATATAGCAAAATTCACATTTTGTTTTACATTTGGGGATGAGCTCTAACATTGGAGGCAGGGGCTATCCTTTCAGCTCTAGTGTTCTTTCTCTGAAAAGAAAATATGCAGGTTTCCTTGCTATTTCTCACATTCCTGGTTCATCCTTTGCTTCTTATGTATAACTGTGCAGCATATGATAAATGATCTCAAACAATCTCTTATCATAAATCTTCAAGATGGAAAGAAAAAATAATTTTGTTAATATGAATATTATTATGGAGTGAAGAAAAGATGTGAATCCAAAATATATTCAGAATTTTATTAAAGGAGAGTGATATGAATATTATTATGGAATGAAGAAAAGATGTGCTTTCACATTATCTCTTTTGTTAGCAGTAATCTTACATGCAAAAACTATTTTAAAACTCTCCTTGATGGAACGTGTTTATTAAGAATTTTGCACTCCACAGAGGTGTGTATATATAATATATTATTATATATTATATATATGTATATATATATATATATATATATATATATATATAATCATGAAATTTGTAGACAAATGGATGGAACTAGAAAAAAAAATCATCCTAAGGTAACCCAGACCCAGAAAGACAAACACGGTATGTACTCACTGATAAGTAGATATTAGACGCAGAGCAAAGAATAACCAGGCTACAATCCACAACCCCAGAGAAGCTAGGTACAGAGGAGGACACTAAGTGGGACACACACGCATCCTAGGGGGAAAAGGTTATCTTCTGGGCAAGCAGGGAGTGGGGAATAGAGGGGAGGGGAGGGGAATAGAGGGGGGGAGGGGAGGGGAGGGGGGAGGGGAGGTAGGAAAGAGGGCTTGAGATGGCCGAGTTAGGGGAGAGACAGAGAGGGAGAGCAATGAAAGAGAGATATTGACAGAGTGTACCATTAAGGGGATGGGGAGAAATCTGCAGCTAGGGAAAACCCCAGGAACTCATGAGACTGTCCTCAGCAAAGACTCATAGCAATAGTGGAGAGGGTGCTTGAACTAGCCTTCCCCTGTACTGAAATTGGTATCTACCCTAATTGTCATCATAGAACCAACACCCAGTGACTGATGAAAGCAGATGTAGAGACCCACAGCCAAGCATTTGGCCAAGATCCTGGAGTTCAGTTGAAGAGAGGGAGAAAGGACTATAGGAGCAAGGGGTTCAGGTTCATGATGGGAAAAACCACAGAAATAGCTGACCCAAGCTCATGGGAGCTCGTGGACTCTGGAGTGACAGCTGGGGAGCCTGCATGAGATCACACTAGGCCCTCGGAAAGTGGGTGAAAGTTGCATGGTGGCTTGATGTGTTTGTGAGTCCCCTGACAATGGCACCAGTACTTATCCCGGGTTTGCGAACTGGCTCTTTAGAGCCCATTCCCTGTGGCGCCATGCCTTACTCAGCCTTGATGCAGGGGGCCGGGGCTAGGTCCGCCCTCAACTTAGTATGACAGCCTGTGTTGGTTACCCAAGAAAGGCCTTACCCTCTATGAGGAGGGGATGGGGGTGTGATGGGGAAAGGTGTGTGTGTGGGGGGAGATAGAGAAGGGGAGGGAGGTGAATAGGTTGGTATGTAAAAGGAAAGAAAATTTTAAATAAAAAAAATATAAAAAAAGAATTTTGCATTCTTTGATTCTGTTCCAACATTTCTTTAATATTGGTGAATTTTATGTGGATTGTAACACTCAAGATATTTTACATCACTTTACTCTTATATGGACATCTTTTGACTTTTTCCCAGTCTTGCATTCCTTACTGTGATCAGAATAAATATAGCACAAGAAATAAAATGTGTAACTACTAGAATTAATGAAAGAAAATACAGGTCAACAAATATTGCAGTGATGGAATGTCTACGTTTCTTGGCAGTTGTAGTTTTAATGGTAATATTAGCTTTTATTACTTCTATTACTATTGTTTCACTTAGTAGAAAGCACATAATTTTGGATACAACCAAATTAATTCTTAAAGCCTACCCAATACGGCTGTGACTTAAAACAGGTGTTTGAAAGATCAGGTGAAGATCATGATGAACTCAGGAAAATTGGTTTCGATGCTTATTGTTAATCGTCAACTTGACAAAAATCTCAGCTCCCTGGGAAATGGGCCTTTTTTAAAGGAAATTGTTTGATGTTGTTAGTTAATCGAGGTAGGAAGACCAGCCCAGTGTGCTGGACTCCGTTCTCCGACTGGCCTGCTGGTTGTGCAAATGGAGAAAGGGAACTGAGCAGCCCCGTGCATTCATTGTTGTTTGCTTCTGACTGTACACAGCCCTGTGCTTCAAGCTTCTACTGCCTCAACCTTCCTGACACGACAGACTGGACCTTGAACTGTTAGCAAAAATAACCCCTCCCTTCCTTAAACAGCTTTTGACAGAATATTTTATGGCAGTAACGGGAAAAGGAACCAAGACAGTGGGTGTTCATGGGATGATCTAAATCTTTATGTGGGGAAATGTTCTTTGTGTTCGTTTTAACACATGCAAAAATTTGTGCATGTAAAAACTGCTGGCTGGAACTTCAAGTGGTTCTGATGGCCTCAGATCCTGCATCTTTAGAGCTATAAGACTATGCCTTATTAGTATTCTAGAGCATCTGATGCAACGATTTACAGTATTCAAAAGCCTGTGAAATTGTGAGAATATTAAAAGATGTGATAGAGAAAAAAAAGCAACTAAGGAAAAAAAAAAAGAAGAAGATGATGAACATTTCCTTCACACTTGTTCCCAGCTGGGATTACAGCTGCTTGATTCATACCATCTGGGGGTGCCTAATTAGAAACTACCTAGAATAGTCTTTTAAAGAAGTAATTTGAGAATAAACTTAACATCAGCCGCTGTTCATCTCCCATAGGGTGGGAGTCAAGGTTGCAGGAACTAATGGATCAATGAACAAAAGAAATATCCACTAGTCGCAGTGTTTGAACAGTGTTAGTCCTTAAAGAAGTAAAATGCCACTTGTTTCAACAAAACATAATAAATTGGCTGGTGACTGGTGAACCTTTACAGGAGTAAATTGTGGGGAAAAAAAAAAGACTTGCATGTTAGACCCATGCACAGGTTTATTACCTCCTGGTGTTTTAAGTTTCTTTCCAATTTTAAATCTTATTTTTGAAATACAATAATGTATCAATCATGAAACAAAGTGCACTTTTGTCTATCAAATCTTTTGACTAATTATGATTAGATTTTTCTCCTTAAAGACTTTGTTAGTACCTTAGAGACAGACCTTAGGAGTTATAAAAACAAAAAAAGTTTTGTTTCCTGTTTAACTTAATGATTTCATTAACCGGTCAAGTTGTTATAGATTAGAAAGTATCTTGAAGTTACTTAAAAATCAGAATCCTGCCACTGATAAACAAAAGATTAGAAAGTAAAATGTGAAGCTTGTAGTTGGTGATTGAAGAAAAATGCTCTGGAACCATGAAATTTGTAAACCTTCCATGTTAAGAGCCTTCATGCATGGTCATCGTCTGTCACCAACTTTAAGTTTTATAAAGTAATATTAGTGTACTGTAGGAAAATGAAACAAAACATATCATTTTGATTGATACCATAATGGTGGTGATTTTTATCTAAAGTGTAAGTTGAATAAGGAAAACTTATATTGCCAATAGGAATTCATGCAGAGGTAAACTGAAACATAGCAGAGGAGTTGGAATACTGCAACATTAGTATTCATTTATGTCTCTCCTAATCTGACAATTCAGCTACAAACTGTGAGATTTAGTTATCATTATTTCCTTCTTGAAAATAAAATAAAATTGATATCTCACATGGAAGTCATCCATGTCTATGCTGTCCATTATATTAACCTGAAATTACCTAAAGGAATGTAAAATGAAATTTTGGTGAGATAATTAATAATTTATAATAAATAATATATTTATTATAGGCTAATATACACTTCTCTTTGTAAGACTAAGCCTAACAGTGTGATTTTGTGATTTCTAATTGCCTTTTCTAGTATCTGAATACAATTAACTGTTTTTTAAGAAAATACTGAAGTCTTAATTCTAGAAAGCTAGATAAATCATGTGAAATTTTAACTTAACAGGAGTGTCTCTGTCATTATCAGTTCTTTGTTTTACACCCTCCCCCGGCTTCTAGAGCAGCTACTTATTTTAATGATCCATAAAACAAAATTTTAATTCTTTATGATTGTAGCTAGTATCTGAGGAATTTCCAGGACAAGCTTCAGCTTTAGCATAAATAGAAAACAGTGAATATTAATCATTAGTAGATTATCATCCATTGTCATCAACTCACTTCATTATAATAAGCAGAGAATTCCCTACTGATATACCTGAAAGTTTAATATTTATGTCTTAATAACTAAGCCTATTTACCAATAATATATAGGCAGCATCATATTTTTATCTCAATTTAGAATTAACATTGTAATTTCTTTACTATAGCTTATTTTACTACTTAAAATATTCATGTACTTTGTGTAAACATCAAAATTAAGTATGCAGCTAATGTATTGCTGACCTAATGAGATTTGCACACAACAAAATGATCACCCAATTGGTCCTCAAAGACACTCTTGGGACAAGGAGCAAGATATAGTGACATTGTCATACTTCAAAAGTGCACATGAATAAGTCAAACTTGTGACACTTCTAAATGATTAGGGAAATTTATGCATACGTATTAGAAATAACGAAAGACCATATTTAAAACAGCATGCTGTGGAAAATGAACTGTATGTTCTACAACACATAATGCTCTCATGAAGGTGGAATCACTTTTGACTCAAGATCTGTATTAATGACACAGGCAGATCAACACAGGTAGGAAGGTAGAACATGTCAACTGAGAAACAAGTTGTTCTGGATATATTAGCTGAATGGTTTAAAACCCCAGCATGAGAATAGAAGATAGTTACAGACCAGTGAACAGATATTTAGGAAGAGGTTTACATATGCCCAGGGTTGAAAAGAGGATGTGGAGAGGCAGCAAGGCAGAGAGAATTCATTCCCTATTCTTTCACCGAACTCAGATGTGGCAGTGTGCAGCGACGTGAAACTTTTGTAATCAGACAGAAGATAAAACTCACAGAAAGCATGAAGCAGTCACTAAATATTTTTACTATCTATGGATTCTAGGCACAGCCATAAGATTTATCTGATGAAAGGGTTGCTTGAGAACAGCAAATTTCATCATTCGGTGTTTTTCTTTGGAAAACATTGTATCTCTTCAACTTTCTTAAGTTCAGACTTATGACTCCATAATGCAGTAACACACAATATATTCATTTTGATTGATAAATTTCAAAGTAGGTTCTGTCACATATTTCTGTATCTCTTTATCAGTTTTAGTCTTCCCAGCTAAGTGCTCTATCACTGGGCCACATCCCTAAGTTTATTGAGTAATATTTTAATTGTAAAGTAACACATCTACATGATGAGATTGTTCAATTATTTAAAATAACAATGGTTATTAATAAAATAATCCCCAGAATTCCACATTGGTGCTAGAGGTAAAGGAATGTTTTGCAACATATAACAAAACTTACATAACTCCCACTGTGCCAAATAAAAATATGTATTATTACCCTAACACAAATAATTAAGGAAATACAAACATCTTGACTGACGGAGCATAGACTATATCTTAAAGACATACCTCTTAGTTCTTAGTGCAGTGGTATTTATGGTATGATGTATATTTGTAGCACAGTTAATGCAATTATGTGATTCACACAAATGTTTTTCACATACTAACTGTGCTAGATTGTTTAAACAGGATGTATCTTACCTCCATAGTGAAATTATACACTTCTGTTAAAAATATGATCAACAGATAGTTCAAACACAAAATCTCTCTCTTTGCAATTTAACATCACATTGAACATGCAGAGAATCTTGATAAATTTCAATTCTCTCATGAATAAAGTGAGTGTAAGCATCTCTCTACTTGTATATGTTCAGTCATTCATTAATTTGATTGACCATCCTTTCTGTGATGCAGTGTAAATGTCCTATTTATAATGAACTGATGGGTCATTAGATAAAATTGTGCAGAAGACAAATGTTCTAGAGGGCATATTCTAAGTATTTCACTTGTTCATTTAAAAATAAATAATTTAACACTATAATTTATTACATGTAAGGACATATCCATCACCAGAAGCTTTCGATTAAATTATGGCATAGCCTCACAAACTGTTTGGATTTATAATGACAAATAATGTGAGACTATATAGAATTATCCCCAAGGTATAATATAAATGCAAAAAGAATTATGAAAATTAAACCTTCAAATACAAAAAAAAAAAAAATACATGCATTCTCAACCTTACACTCACACAGGACACAAACTGAGTGTACATGTATGTATCTGTGCCAGAGGAACTGTATCCAGTATCACTGTAAAAAGAAAAGGAGGTTCTTTTTCCTCCACTTCACCTCTATCTTCCTTTCTCTTCTCCGCCTTCATTTCCTCTTTCCTGCTTCCTCTTTATCTACCTGTCTCCTTCCTGTCCTTCTAATCCGTCAGGTGTGCATGACTTCCTAAACAGCACAGCAAGCTTGTAAAGTACAGTGGTTTCTCAGGCAGGAGATGGCAATCTAATTTTTCAAGTTTTATTCTATGCAAATTTCTACGAAAATCTAATTTGTGTTATTAAGAATTCTTAGTTAGTTTTATCTTGGCTTATGCAGACGCTGCCAAATTTTCACAGCAGCGAGTTTCCCAGTCCTGAAAAGATGGAGCAGTGAGGATGGATGCATGGTTAAACTAATGAATTTTTGCTAAATTAGAATGAAACGTTTCTTTCTTGACCTCCCCTCATAGGTCTAACGAACTGACTCCTAGGCACTTCCATTCTTACCTCTTTCCTTATTTATTTTCATTTTAAAAGTTCATTTAATAGATGCATATTCTGTATATAGCTTGCATTGGTCATTTGATATGTAGTAGAGATCCACATGCAAATAACAAAAAAAAAATAATACGAGTTTGTAAACCGTAAACATCTTCATCATGGAAGATGAAGTCATTCAAACCAATGATACCTACAGATTGTGTAAAATGCCACCAGATGCATTTCCCAGGCGGACAAGTGAGAGGAAAAAGTAAAATTTGCCCACATTACTGTCAGGGAAATCGCAGCAGAGAGGACACACTTCAGTAGGATATTTAAGAAGTCATGATAACTGCTTGAGTGGAAATAATCACTTTAGCACAAGAAATTGAAAGCCTAGGCAAGTGCATTAGACAGTCCTGGGATTTCAGGGTTGGGAGGAATGGTGTGCAGGCACAACAGAGGAAATGGACAGAATAATTGATGTCCTGAGGGTCAGCTCTTAAAGTCGCATGTGATGTGGAAGGAGGATTTTACTCTCTCAAAGGGCAAGAGTTTTGTGCAGAAAAGTATTTTATTGGGTTTTTAGATCGCAAAGAAATGGCTTTCCAACTGGCCCACATATCTCCAAAGAAAAAAGAAGGAGCATATTTGTAGTGCTGTTACAATGGTCCAGGTGATGATGATTTGAACCTAGAACTATGGTAGAAACTATAGAATCAGCAAGAAATAAATTTTATAGCTTGATTATATGGACTTTTCCATGTAAGAAAGGAATGAGTAAAGGTACAAACTTTATCTGAAATACTTTTCAAATTGTTTGCTAGCAGTTACCACAACAGAGAATTCAGGAAGGGGAGACCAACTGTCCCCTAAGTCTTCTGTTTTTTTTTTTTTTTCCTTTTATGTTGAATAGTAATGAAAAAAAATCTTTACTTGGTGCAACCCATGGAAGGATCCTAGCGATGATGTATATCAACTGGAATAAACCCGGCCAAGAAAAATGGTGATGCCTACACACTTAGGGGTCCTCAAACTTAGAGACCACTTTATTGGGAGCCATTGATGCACCTCTCTAGGCACCTTTATTGTTTACAGGAGGTAGAGAATTCTGTTTCAATATTCAGAACTGTGCTCTGCTTCAGGCCCTCTCTGCCTTCCTTAAGGGCACAAGGCCCCTTAGTGAGAAAACCATGCCAGCATGTTGGGCCAGTGATTCTGAATTAAGCTGTTCTTTTTTTTATGCAATAAGAGATGAAGGGCTTTAGGTACAGTCTCCAGTCTAAATACAAAGATATGACTTACTATCATGTTTATCTACACTTTCTAGTCCAGTATGTGAAGGATCAGCTTGCCTGCTTGCCTGTGCTCCTGCTTCTCTCTCTCTCTCTCTCTCTCTCTCTCTCTCTCTCTCTCTCTCTCTCTCTCTTTCACATTTGTCTCTCTTTCTCTCTGTCTCTATTCCACCTTGGTAAAACAACAAACCAGGATAAATAAATATAATAAATAATGTGTTGTATGAGTTAAGTTTAACTTACTTACATGTAGGGTAAATTTGGAGCTCTCCACCTGGTGAGCAACAGGGCCTGGGAACAATGTCATGAAGATTTGCAGTTTAATAGTAAGATGCACAGATGACAGAAAACCGAATCTGCATAGTTAGGAGAAACTTCCTAGAGTGTGCGTTGTGTACACATAGGCAGAGGAAGTTCAGAATGCAAGCCTTCTCTGAAATAAGGTAAATTCTGTCTCAGGTATCCTGATTATTTTAACTAAGATCTCAGATAGAAAAATAAAAATGTAAATTCCAGAAAATTCTAGGTAGTTTATACTGCCAAAGATGACAGGAGGGTTAACATTCCACAATTCTTCCCTTAGACTCACTGACAGTCTTCTGGTTGTTAATTATATCACCCCGTAAGATTCATCCTTGGATATTCCTGAAAAGCTTATAGTTCTCAAAATTTGACTTTTATTTTCTGAATTGGAATTCAGTAAAAAGTCTGCTCATACTTCTTGTTCTTTCTGACAAGAATGCCTTTCTATTAACTGTTTCACATTTTATTTCTGCCTGAGTTTCTCTCTCCATAACTCAAGAAAAGTTAATCTCTTGTCCCATGTCAGGACATGGTATTGTTTAAGCTATTTAATGGATAATAACAATATTTTCATAAATTTGTAAAAACTAGAACAGAAAGTAAAATTGTGTGTGTATGTGTGTGTGTGTGTGTGTGTGTGTGTGTGTGTGTGTGTGTGTGCTCAGATGTGGCTCAGTATTAGGGCATGTGTGGAGCATGCAGAAAGACTTATCTGCCGCCTCTATCAAAGAAATAAACAAGCAAACAAACAAAAACAAAAACTACAACCATCTATTCATTAAAAAATATTTAAAAATGCATTTACTAGATATTAGAAAAAGAAATGTTTCGTGAATAAAATTGATAGAGAATATTGAATAATCAATGGCATGCATATAGAATTGCTAAAATTTAGCAAGCAAATAAATTGATAACATTAAGGAAGGAGGCTATTTGTTCCTCATTGTGCATGTACGTGAACTGTGTGAGACACTCTTATTCTTATTTTCAGGGAGAGAAACAAAAATGCTTGTGAAAGCACAGCACACATTTTGATTCTGTGTCCCCCATCTTAGTCAGGGTTTCTACTGCTGTGAAGAGACACCTTGACCACGGCAACTCTTATAAAGGAAAATATTTCATGGGGTGTTTTAAAGTTCAGAGGTTCAGGCCCCTGTCATCATGTTGAGACATGACAGCATGAAGGCAGATGTGGTGCTGCAGAGGAACCTGAGAGTTCTACATCCTGCACAGGCAACAGGAAGTGGTCGGAGACACTGGGAGGTATCCTGAGCATATATGCTACCTCAGTTCCCTCCTATATGGTGACACACTACTTACAACAAGACCAAACCCACTCCAATAAGGCCAGACCTACTAATAGTCCCACTCCCTTTGGGGGCCATTTTCCTTCAAACCACCACAATCTACTCTCTGGCCCCAAATATTTGTAGCCATATCATAATATAAGAATCCACTCAGTCCTACT
This sequence comes from Peromyscus eremicus, assembly GCF_949786415.1. Taxonomy (NCBI): domain Eukaryota; kingdom Metazoa; phylum Chordata; class Mammalia; order Rodentia; family Cricetidae; genus Peromyscus; species Peromyscus eremicus. The sequence goes on from NC_081427.1 coordinate 17,507,692, forward strand.
GTAAAAGTTCCCACAGTTTATAACAGATCCAAACTTATTTAAAAGTCTAAAGTTCAAAGTCTCTTCTAAGATTCATGAAATCTCTTAACTGTAATCACCTGTAAAATCAAAATAAAAAGCAGATCACATACTTCCAACATATAATGGCACAGGATATACATTTCCATTCCAAAATGCAGCGAAGGGGATATAGTGAGGGAATAATCGACCAAAGCAAGACTGAGAACTGTGGAGGTATTGTGTTCCCCAAAATATTGTGTGCTCTAATAAACTTATGTATGGTCACAGAACAGAATAGCCACAATATTAAACATAGAGAATAGGCAGTGGTAGCACATGCCTTTAATCCTAGCATTCCAGAGGCAGAGAGCTACCTGGATCTCTGTGTGTTCAAGGATACAGCCAAGCATGGTGACTCACGCCTTTAATCCCAGGGAGTGAAGGCAGAAAACAGAAAGGTATATAAGGCTTGAAGACCAGAAACTAGAAACATTTGGCTGGTTAAGGTTTAGGCTTTTGAGACGATGTTCAGCTGAGACCCATTCTGGATGAGGACTGAGAGGCTTCCAGTCTGAGGAAACAGAATCAGCTGAGGAACTGGTGAGGTGAGGTGGCTGTGGCTTGTTCTGCTTCTCTGATCTTCCAGCGTTGACCCCAGTACCTGCTCTGGGTTTGTTTTCATTAATAAGACCTTTTAAGATTCTTGCTACAGAGAACCAGCTGGGCAAACTCCAAACTCTATATCTCTATATTAGATGACTAAACAACCTTTAGATTGCCAACTCCTTTCAATTTTGTTGACTGCAATATACTTCTCTTTCTTGGGCTGGTTCCACTTCATGTTAGCAGCTTTCCTCACCAGCTATCCTATGGCTCTGACATCTCTAATATCATGGGGTATCAAAAGCAATCCAGATTCACCCTCACATCTTCATGCAATGACATCTCTATGCCTCCATTGAGGCGCATCCCTGATAAACGCCTGGCCTCAGCAGCTTTCCTTAGTCATGGAGAAAAATCCCATCGCCCCTTTCTTCCATCCTTAACTCTGGAACCATGTGGCCAAAGCTGCCAAGTTCTACTGCCTACTGTGGCTAGAACATGGCTCCCTCATTCAGTCACATCTTCACCAGCGTTCTCTTTTCAATGGTTTCTTTTACTGCCTAAATGTGGTTTGTCTTGAACTTGCTCTGTAGATGAGACTGGCCTCAAACTCAGAGATCCACCAGGCTCTGTCTCTGGAGTGCTGGAATTAAAGGCACACCCCACCACACCTGGCACTAACCTTTTCTTTAATTCCATTTCACAAGTTGGAAACTTAGCTGGGTGGGTCTTGTCCTGAGGTCACTGAACCCTTTATTCCATTTCTTAATGTGTTTATCTCTTTGAACACAGGACTTAGCTCCATTCTACTTCCTGTTTCTCCCCTTTTCCTCAAATTTTATGTTTCATAATTTACCCTACTCAGCTTGCTCCTTTTCATTATAAATCTTTTATAGAGATACCACAAACAACCACATGACAGAGTCTAGACTAAACTGCTTTGAGATTACTTCTGCCAATGGAATTAATTCAAACTCTTCACTTTAACCTCAGGAAAACTCTTCAGACCAGGAAAAAGGGAGCCACATTATTTACCAAAATATCACAGGAATGATCTCTAGGCCACATATGAATATTCTTTTCCTCTGAACCTCTTGAGAAAGGCCCATACACTTCATCAAACCATACTCAGCTGAACTGTCTTCATATTCCTACTAGCATTAACCATTAAGCAGCATTTGATGCTTTCAACAGCTTTTCTAATCGATGGTCCCAAGGTCCAAATTCCTCCAAACAAAAGCATGGTCAGGCCTATCAGATAAGTACCTCAGTCCCTGGTATCAACTTTTTTCCATTATCATATAATGGGACATGGCACCATGCAGGCAGACATGGCGCTGGAGAGGTAGCTGAGAGTTCTACATCTTTCACAAGCAGCAGGAAGTGGTGTGAGAAACTGGGAGGTATCTTGAGCATATATAAGATCTCAAAGCCCTCCTATATAGTGACACACTTCCTCCAAAAGGACCACACCTACCCTAAATAGATCTTATCTACTAATAGTGCCACTCCCTTGGGGGCCATTTTCTTACAAACCACCATACCCCCTTGGGTACAAAGGCTCCTTTGGGTAGTAGACTTCTGAGTTCTAGCAGAGTCTGTGGGGGCTATTTTGATTCTATGGAAAAAATACTAACTTCATAAATTTCAGTCAGATTCTTTATTCCTTTTCATGGAACATCCATGATTTTGGTGACCCAGACACTGATTTCTGATTTCATTTCATCTTTTAGCTGATTGATGACTTAGACAAAGATAGGAAATAATTCTGATTGTTAAAATCCTCTGGTTTACCAGTGAACAGAATAATCACAAGTTAAGCAAGATCTAGTAAGAATCAGTTCAGACAGATCCTGAGTACAGAACCCAGGGTTTACCCAAATATGTACAACAATTCCTCACATTTATAAATACCACAAAAGGAGAAAACCATCTTTTAAAGTCTACTATCAGAGAAATGCTTGAAAAACTGCTTGGTGTTAAAATTACAGATTGAGATTATTTTTGTGTTTAAATATGTTGACTCATACTGAGGCAGCTGTTGATTTAGAACTATCTGATTTAGCAATTGTTTTTAGCACTCTGAAGGTTCTGAGTGATGTGTGCAACTTTGTCCTTTTATAAACATCTAACCACACACTCACCTAGCACATGAGAAAGAAAATGTTGCTCCCAATAATGCCATAACTTTAATTTGTGTGAGAGTAGGAAACTTTCCTTCATGCATTTTTTTCTTCTCTTGCATATCTTATGATTCTTTTCGAATTTTATTTGAGCAGATCACAGAGAAGAGGAGTCTGCTTTACACATTTGTCCCCCCTTTTTATTTCCTTATGACAGGTTTGAATGGACTAGTTCACTGATTAGGAATTATTTGCAAACTGCTATTGAGAAACTGAAAATGTAGAAACACTCTGCTATAATTCCAGATGCATTTAGAAGTATTTTTTTGTTCCCAAACAAGCATGAAGAATCTGCAAAATGCTTACACAGAAACACTGTATAATGAAAACAAAAAATGGTGTTTCTTACAAGAGACATGACAAAAATGAAGTTTAGTAAGTCAGGTTATAAAAGAATAAGTTATATATGCACTGATAAAAGAAAACTATAGCCAATACCTATTGTTGTGGTATATGGAAAAAAAGTCTTTGAAAATGCAATATACAAAGAATAGGAAAAATTACTTGCACTTTCATTTTAGATATTCTGAATGTTTAAATCATCTCAAATATTTACAATAATCAAAGTTTTGAAGCTAATATATTCTCAACATAGTTATTAAAGGAAACTCTTTAATGTTGTATCCATGATAAACAAAAACTGGTGAAGAGTATGTAATTCACTGAAAGCAACTCAGATTAGAAAGCAGACAAAACTTCCTTTGAATTTTGACCATCATCTTAGGAGACTGAAAGCATGCTTTTGTTTAAAACAGTGTTAATGGTAAGTCTCACTTGTTATAAAAAAAAAAATGAAATCACTGTAACTTGTGTTCATTTTATACCCATGCAGGACTATGTCCAAATTGTTTACCAACACAAGAAACTTGTGGAGTTAATCTCATCTAATTTAAAATGCTTAGAACTATTCTGAGACAAAATTTATTACAAGTACCAGCTGAAATGGGCAGAAACGCTTTTGTCACATCCTGATGGCCTGCATGCTACACTCAGGACATGCATGATGGACAGGAAGAATCGATGTCTGCTGATTGGTTTGTGGTATGCTGGCATAAATTGCTCAGCACTATCGCCCCACACAATTAATGAATGCACGGATGAGTAAAAAAAATGCTATTTTCTAAATTTCTTTACAAAATGAAAAAAAAAACTTTAAGGCATGAGCAGTACTCAAGGAACTTTAAATTTCTGCTGACAGTGACTTATGTAAATGTTATATATCACTTCTTTTAAAGTATAAACATTTTGCTAGGTAACCCAAAAGGAAATATCGCAGACATTTTCGTAAGTGTGCACTGCATTTGGATAATTTCTCTTTCCCTTTCATCTCTATCATCCCCCTCTCTCCCCTCCCCATTTATCCTCAATTTACATACATTTTGAAAAAAAGTAATAGCAGAAAGTTAGAAATTTATCTGTGAATTATTCGAAACATATGTTGTGCTTGAGACTCACTATGCCCATAAGACAGTCAAAATCTCCCCAAGTTCTGAACATCCTCTTCACTTCAAAAAGCACTGACTCTCTGAAATGAACTTTATTACACCTATTTTAATATTCGCTGCTGCCACCAAGCTAGCTCCAGGTTATTTTAGTTACTGGAAGCAGCACTAATTTTCCAAAATCTTTCTACGACTATTCATAGGTAAAATTTCGCAGACAGCAGACTCCAGCCAAAGGCAAGTTGTAAAATGCCAAAAAAAAGTCTAGATGAGCAAAATACACTATCAAGGCATCAAATGGAAATGCACCTTGTTTAACAACTTTTACAACTAGGTAATGGTTTATGTGACTGTTCAACTTTTATGAAAAGAGATAAATGAAAATAATGAGACATTTAAATGGCATGTAGTCTCATGTCCACAGAACCACGTATATTTCTATGGGAAATTCATCCTTAAATTATATTTTTTAAGTCCAGATGTTTCAAATTATGATTATTTTGTCAAGATGTATTTAAAACTGAACTTGGAAAGTGTGACTGGTCATTCCCATTAAGAAATTCCATCCCAATCTCTTTGAAATCTGTATCAAAACTCAATCAGCATTTGGGTAGTTAGATGTCACCATAATCTAAGAACTTCATGAAGTAATTTGTTTTAGAACTGACTATATATTTAGTAGGCTGACTGATGTTCTTTGATTTCACAGTAAGAGAGAAATACCAAGGGATAAGTCATATAGTGGTCAGAGAAAGAAATGATCACCAGCTGGAATCCTGATGAGAAGATTTATAAGTTCTTAGATTTAAATTTATAGATTCTGTGCTAGGCTAGTTTTTCCAATGTAGATTCTTTTGGGTAAGTATTTCAATGTCAAGAATGAAAAGTGTTAAATGTATACTAATTGTCAATGTTGTAGACACAGAAAGGGACCTCGAACTTCACAACCCAATCAGTTATATTTGTGAATATATTAGGTATCATAGTAGAACAGATGTTGTTAATGCAGAGGTATGCTGCTTACTGGCTTGCTCCACATGGCTTACTTAGCCTACTGTCTTATACCTTGTGGAACTACCAGCCCCAACATTGGTGAATTGGGTCATTCTACACCAATCATTAGTCAAGAAAATCCTCCACAGGCTTCCCACAGTTATGTATTCAATTGAGGTTTCCTCCTTCAAAATGACTCTTTGCTTGAGTCACGTTGACAGGGGAATAACTAGCACAGAAATGGTTTATCCCAGTTCCAGGATCTTGTCCATTATTTTAGGCATGTGTCCGTGGTAGGTACTTGGAGCAGTCAGTCATATTTCATCCATAGTCAAGAGTAAAGGGAAACTTCTGCATGCCCAGTTAGATTCTTCAACTTTTATATTAATGGAATGCCCAGCTATGGGATGTGTTGCTAGGTCTTCCTACAACAATTAGTTCAGGGCAATACTCTGCAGGTATGTTCAAAGGCTGACCTAATGTAGACAGTTTCCTATCGAAGCTCCTCCCACATCATTCTAGGGTAGATTTATGTTGACAACTAAAGCTACCTGTCATGGTTAGAATTGTATAGTATTCAATTTATAATTCTCTTTAAATAAAAAACAACCAATTATCAAAATGATTTTAAAGCCAATGTTAATTTTACTTTTCAAGGTAAGAAAATTTTTGTCATAGTTCTCTTCAATATGGTTGTGGAGGACAAACAAAGTTAAATAGCATACTTCTTTAGAAAACAGTAATATAGATTACAGCAGATTTTCTATCTGAAACTAGAAATGCAGGGGCTAGGGAGATGCTTCATGAGCTTAAAGTTCTTATTGTTCATGCAGATAACTGAGTTTCTGTCTCAGAACCCAATCTTGTGGTTCAGAATCACCTGTAACTCCAGATCCTGTGGTCTCAAGATCCTGTTCTGTCCTAGAAAGCACCTGGAAGAACATGCGCATAGCAACACATATACCTATACAAAATTGAAAATAAAATCAATCTTAAAACATAGATATTACCTTTAAAGTACCAAAATAAAATATCTATTAATTATGTCATAGTTATCTTATGTGTATCTTCCTTATTCATGATGCTCTTCAGCAGACAGGGTACTAATTTTTGCTTCTACTGGTTCAAACACTTTAATGAGCTCAAAATAATTATAGCTTGCGTAGAATTTTCTTTGAACCAATTTAGATGGATTTCTTTTCATTCTATCACTTTTTGCTCTGTTTGGATAGCTTTGATTTGTTATTGCTTAGAGACTGGCTTGTGGATGACACACTCTGTTTCCCTTCGTTTGAAAATGTTTTGTATCTCTTTAACTACTGAAAGATATTATTACTAAATACACAATTCAGAACTCAAACTGTTATTTCAGGACTTCAAACATACTGCATTGTCTATTTCTTTCTGTTCTGCAATAAAACGTGCTGTCAATTATGGGATAATGTTTATAATAATGACAATGTTAATAAAGCAAAAATTCTAAGGAGAACCACAGAAAAGTATGTTTTCTGAGTTGTCACTGAAATTTTCAAAATATTTATGATATAACATCAAGGCGCGCACACACACACACACACACACAACTCTTATAGTGGGTTTTTCATGCCTCATGGCTTCTCTCATATGGTAAACAGCACCACTTAATAAATAAAAGAAGGATCAGCTTCAAGAGAAGCTATATTGATAGGCAGGGCTACATAAGGCATTTAGATCTAAAATGAATCCATCAGGAGCTACCAGATACCAGGCATGGAGCTTAGATTTTGGTATATGCCCTGATAAATCTGTCTCTGCTTCAGTGTACTATTAACTTACTATGCCCCCCCCAGTCCTCCATTTTGAAATAGGAATGCTGCCTTTGTACCAATACATGCTATACCATTTGTTTTTGTTCTTTCTTTTGGTTTTTTTTGTTGTTGTTGCTGAATTTTTTTTGTTTGTTTTTGCTTTGCAGCCATCCCAATTTAAATTGCTTTGAATCTCAGAAGATTTCTAAGTTGTGCTGACATTAGATATGATAGGTGTTTTTGCAGTTACAATTATTATATTTTACATCATGAGATAGCCAGGAGTTGATGAAGTTCATTAGAAGAACATGGTGGTTTGTATGTAAGGTATCTCCCTTAGGCACATGTGTTTAAGTATTTGATATCTAGCTGGTAGCACCACTCAGGAAGTTTGTGGAATTTTTAGGTGTTGAGGACTCATAGGATGAAGCAGATCACTGAGCACATGTAGTGGTATTGTGTTCCCCAAAATATTGTACACTCTAATAAACTTATCTGGGGTCAGAGACAAACAGCCACAATATTAAACATAGAGGTTAGGCAGTGGTAGCACACGCCTTTAATCCTAGCATTCTGGAGGCAGAAATCCCTCTGGTTCTCTGTGAGTTCAAGGCCACATTGGAAACAGCCAGGCATGGTGACTCACGCCTTTAATCCCAGAAAGTGAGCCTTTAATCCCAGGGAGTGATGGCAGAAAGCAGAAAGATATATAAGGCGTGAGGGAGGACCAGAAACTAGAAGCTTTTAGCTGATTAAGCTTTCAGGCTCTGGAGCAGCAGTTCAGCTGAGATCCATTTGGATGAGGACTCAGAAGCTTTCAGTCTGAGGAAACAGAGTCAGCTGAGGAACTAACAAGGTGAGGTGGCTGTGGCTTCTTCTGTTTCTCTGATCTTCCAGCATTCACCACAATAACTGGCCTCAGGTTTGATTTTATTAATAAGACTCTTTAAAATTCGTGCTTCAAGCTCATGACTTAAGTTTTTATAGTCCATCCTTACTTCCTGTACAGTCTCTACTTTCTGACTACCTGTAAAATGATGATGCTCCTGCCACAATGCTAGCCTCAACATGATAGACTGTTCTATACTTGAGATGCAAGCCAAAGTAAACCCCGACTTCCTTAAATTACTTCTTGTCCGGTATTTTGTCACCATGAAGAATGAAGTATGGAATACAAAGTTTGTACTGAGAAGCTATTTTTAATATGGCTAATAGAGGAAAAGGTGCTTTAGTTCATTGCTATTATTCTATAGTATAATAGGGCTTTTTAAATTTAGAAGGATTTGGATTGAACTTGCAGCTTCACACCTGCTAAGTTAGACAAATGTTCTGCCACTGAAGTATGTTACTACCCCAATAACACTGTTAAAAGGCTTTTAAAATTCAGATGGTTCAGACTTATTTATTCTTTTATCGATTGCAGTCTATAGACCAAGTATCTAGTAGATATGCAGAGAAATACTTATAGACAGACAAATAGATGATAGGTAGATAGATAAATAGATAGATAGATAGATAGATAGATAGATAGATAGATAGATAGATAGACAGAGAGATAGATAGATAGGTGAATAGATAGATATGCACACACATGAATGCACACATACATACATATACACATGTATACATACATATTGTGATGTTTTGTTTTCAATTGTCAATTTGACTCAATTTAGACTCATTAAGGGTATACAGCTCTGGATATATTTTGGAGGCTGTTTCTAGAGACCGAGGAGGGAAGAACTACCTCCATGTGGACAGCACCATCCCTGGGAGTGAGATCCAGGACCAAACTGTAATCACAAGGCTGCACACTTCTGCTGGCATGCATTCCCTGCTGTGATGCAATGTACTTTCTAACTGATTTGGTCATATCAATGAGAGTAATAACTAACACATACTATATATATATATATATGTCAAATTTATGAATAAGCTTTGTCATCATAAACATTACAGAAACTTAAATGCAATAGCATGTTTTTAGATTTAATGCAAAAGCATTAGCAAATGGACCAGAATGCCTAATGAATCAATAACATTGAAAATCTACTGATGTTCGTTTATGAAGTCATAAATAGCAGAAAGTATTATAAAATATAAACTGAATTTTACCTCTGTACTATTTCAGCACAAGGTCATTTTATCATGCTGTCTTGGTAATACTGTCAAGTATACAAATCATTATTTCCTAGCTTAGAGGTAGTATTGACAACTACTTTCATTATGATGTTTTCCATTCAGGCCCACTGATTGGCATCAAGATAATTACTTAGCTACACAGCCTAGTTAATAATTTTTTTCTTTAGAATATTCATAAATAACACTTACTTATCTTGTGTGGAAGCATTTGTTTCTCCTTATATTGCTTTTGTGTGCTATTTGTTTGTGTATATGAGCTCCTTATATATTTGAAATAGTGTTGAACCCTTATTAAAATATAAGAGCACTTATCAGTTGGCCAAGGAAAAACACAAACTCAATGGCATCATTGGAAGTTCTTTGTCTCATAACATATGTCAAGGCTTCTTTAACATTTTTATATACACATATATATGTACACACATGCACACATACTATATATATATATATATTTTTCTATTTTTACCCTACTGGTGCTTTTCATATATATTATAACTTCTAGTTTAGTGTTCTTATGAAACCCCAAAGGCAGTTACACAGTAGGGCTTAGAGGGAGGAAAGGGAAATGGGAAATGCTGTAATTGTATGATAATCTAAAAAAAAAAAAATAGTCACATTTAAGCAGGAAAACAAAAAGCACTAATCAATCCCTAACACATCCTGCATCCCACATTGGAGAGAAAGATATTTAGTATCTGAGGTACCAAGTTAGTCTAACTTTATATGTAACCTAAAAGATTGTTTTTAAAAAATGCCAAGTTAATAGCCAGAAGTTAAACTTCATTTATAAATTCTTTAGGTGGCTTTTAACTACCAGAGCATCTGTCTGCTCTTTTATTTTATAAAGCAAGAGGGATTTTACAATTGGAGGAACAACTGATGTATGTCTGGAAGAGGGAGAGATTAGTTAATTGAGTTGAGGTTTGGTTTGTCTCAGTAGCTTTTCTTCTCTGGGTACTATTTGATTATTTTTTGAGCAAATAGATTATCCACCATTAAGTGTAAAATCAACAGGAGAATAGCAGGATTTTAAGACAGGAAAATTGTATGAGTGACATGTTTTGATTTGTTTGGGAAAAGAACTTGTCCCAGAAGATGCAGAATGCAATTCACGGTGTTGAGTAATGTTTTTATAATACTTTTCTTATGAAGCTTATATAGAAGAATTTTCTGGTGGATAAGAAGACAGAGAGATAATTATAGACATTATATTATTTTCAGCAGTGTGGTATTTGTATGCATGTTGTATGTGTATGCAAAGAAGTGAATTGTGTGAAGTTGAAACCAGAATCTCCCATATACTTGGCAAACAAACAGTCTACCCGTGATCAAATCTTCAGTCCTATCCAATTTTCACCCACAAGTTTCTATAATCCATATGGTGCTTATGTATCCCATTTTTAAAGTGGGAAAAAATAGGTAATTCCAAATCATAAACTACTTGGCTATATAATTTAGGTGCTAAGTCTATGGCACAAAAATTATCTTGATCAAATCGTAGGCACTTTGGGAAGACCCCAAACTGGGTAGAATAATTTCCCCAAATTTACTCTACTTGATGAGTTTTTCAACATATAATTATTTAACCATGTGTACAGTAAATAACAGAGTCATTTCCTCTCCCTGAAGAAAAATTTTAATCTTTAAAACTTTAAGAGTTATTTCATGTTTTGGAATATATATTTCTTTATAAGTATCCTATGTAAATTAGATCAAAAGGATATTATAATTATTTATAATATTCTACAATTAAAATTGTATGATAGTGATTCATAGTAAAAAAATAATTAAAAACTTTTATTAAATGTATTGTTTTCAGCTACTTTAGAATTTTAATTTTCTGTGATAATTTTATTATTGTAATTTAATTTTGTTTTCCATTTCAACACTCTAAGTTCTGTGAATTTGAGTATTATAATTAATTACCAACATAAATGTCAATTATTCAATTGTGAAATGTGTTTTACCTCAGGTAATTCACCATATTTTAAATGAGTTTTTTTGTATAATATTATATTGTTTGACCTTTCTTTTGTCCAGTATTTATTTTCTTGCTATCTTTTACTTTCTAATCTACTGATTTTCATATTATGTAAAGGCATTCATAGTAGATAATGAGGCAGTTTTTATCAAACCTAGAAATTTCTATTTATTAAATTTGAGTATGTTACATATTAAAGTACATTTTCTGAAAAGATGAGTTATCATTTTGATCCTGTATTTAATGTTGCAGTGTTATTTGGAGAGAGAATATTTATAGAGTTGATCAAGTTAAGTTGAGGATATTAGTCTCCACTTCTTCCAACATGACCAACATTCTTCTAAGGAGAATAAATTCAGACACAGACATAAACATGGAAACAACACCATGGGAAAATAGTAAGCAACAGGTTACAGTTTTTATTTATTTTATTATATGAAAATAGTAAACAAGGAATAGAACCAAAAAGTTTCTTCACAACCCTTAGGAAGAACCAATACCTTTAACTACAATTTTCTGAATGGTGAGTAATATATCCACCCAATATGTAGTACTTTGCTATACCATTACAATGATGTAATTATTCAGCTCTTTGACTGACAGTTATTGGTGCCCTGTGGTGCAATCTATTTGTCTAAGGTTTGCTTGTGTGTGTGTGTGTGTGTGTGTGTGTGTGTGTGTGTGTGTGTGTTTGTGTTTGCATTGGCAGGAGTTGCTTTAAAATTTTGATGTATTTTAAGTCTTGCCATAGTTTACATGAATAGGACATCTTTTTTTTTTGGTTTTTCGAGACAGGGTTTCTCTGTGTAGCTTTGCGCCTTTCCTGGAACTCACTTGGTAGCCCAGGCTGGCCTCGAACTCACAGAGATCCTCCTGGCTCTGCCTCCCGAGTGCTGGGATTAAAGGAGTGCGCCACCACCGCCTGGCTGAATAGGGCATCTTAATTATTCTGTTTTACATATTTGGTGTTTTATACATGTGTTGCTGTTTGAGTTTTCTATATATTTACACTGAATATTTTTTGAAAATTTGAAAATATTGGTAATTAATTATTCAATATTTTTTCTTATTTTTTGAATCATCCTGAAATTTTGCTTGTACAAATGTTTGGATATTTTAATATTACACTGTATCAGTTAATAACTTATATTATTCACCTCTTGAATTTGTTTCTAGATGATTTCATACCATGTCTGGTTTTCTCCCTGATACTTGAAATGTGATACAAAACCTTGACAAACAGCTTTACTTTGTGTACCTTGCATTTCTCATATTTAGACTATGCATTATTGATAATTTCCTTTGTATTATATTTGAATAAAAGACAATATTCCTTTAGTGTGAAACATATTTTTAGTAATATATATTGAGATACATCTATTGAGATGCAACTAATTATTATATGATTTTCCTTTGTTTATTGATATGATATTTGATTATTGATCAAAATATTACTTGTATTTTTTAGTACTTTCTAAAATTTTTTAATCACAGATTTCAGAAAATCTAGATATTGTCCTCTAAAAAAAAAGCTCTTAAGATATTCCTTTAGAAGTCAGATTGCTTCCCTAATCTATCATGCCTGTTTCATTACTTGCTATGTAAGCTCTTAAATCTTTGTTCTTTACACATTGTAGTATTTTTACTTAGGGAATTAACCCTCATTTTCTCTGCCTGATGCCACATTGAAAGCTCTCCCATGTGGCTACTTAATAATACCCCCCTCTGCTGTTTTACTGTTGGATTCGTAGTCTGCAAGTTTACTTTCATCAGGGCTTACAGGAGATCACCTGTGTCAACAGAAGGTGGATCTTTTCGAAAAGCTATGCTACAACCTCAGACTTTTAGAGGTATCCCTGTGCTTCTCCTTTCCTACACAAATTCAAGTCTAATTTATGGTGATATTTTATTTGTATTAAAATGTTATTTGTATGTTAATAAATAAAGTTGCCCGGGGGTCAGAGCTATTAGCAAGCCATAGGAAAGCAGGGCAGTGGTGGCGTACACTTGTAATCCCAGCACTTGGTAGGCAGAGCTGGGTAAGTCTCTGTGTTCAGGGATACAGCCATTATTGGATACACATGCCTTTAATCTCAATACCAAGCATGGAAAACCTGGAGGCCTATACAGACAGGCCGTGACGAGGCGGTCATGTGGTTGGGTTTACAACTAATGAGAAGGCAGAACAGGAACTCTATATAAAGACTTTAACACAGGGGTAGCTCTGGTTCGGAGAGGTAGGACCACCGCAGGAGGAAGGGTAAGGTTTTAGCTCTTAGCTCTGACCTCTTGGCTTTCTTCTTTGCGTTGGTTCTTTGTTTCTTATTTAATAAGAAGGTTGGTTACATCTACACTAATTAGGAGCTATAAGATTTATCTCTACCTCTCAATATTTCCTTTGTAAAATCTACCTCTATCTCTCGTGCTAAGTGTCCTTATAGTGCAGTGACCCAAATCAGGCATTCTGAATCACGGGGTTTATCTCATACAGTTTCTTACTCAAGGATGAACAACCTGTGCTGTTTATTCAGTAGAAGTCTTAGTGGAGGCATGGAAGGAAGTGGAAGGAAGAAGTGAAATGTTGCGAATATAGTACTCATATATGAAAATGTCAAAATAACCTTCTTAGATTTTCACAGTTATTGTGTAATTTCAATATTGTATTATTTCATGGAAATTACAGAGAAAGCTGAAGCAAATATCTTTTGAGATTATTTTCCAGATTCAAACTGCAAAACGTTTCCTTTGCAGTGTAGCCAAGACAGGTTTTGGCACAGTAATTCCTTATACTTTGTGGTCATAAATCTCATTTTTGTTCCAGGATTTGTTGAATGTTTTAATTAAATGATCATCCAAAATGAAACATGTATTTTTAGATAAAATGTTTCTATAAAGCTCTTATTTGGTAATTTATTAGAAACAATTATGAGACTAGGAGTAGAAATTAAGAGGAATTTAAGACACTACCCTAACTGGCCAGGCACTTTGACACATACTAATTTACCTAGTACCGGGGCAGCAGAGGCAGTATGACAAGAAGTCCAAGGCAAGCCAGGACCAAATAGTGAGTAGGTGTCTCTGGAGGAAAAAACACACATATACTAAACAAAAAAACACCAGAAAACAGATACGATTACAAATCTAAAACCTCAGAAAAGAAAAAGCTACCAAAGGAACAAAGTAAGAAACAACCAACATTTATTCAACCAGTTCTCAGAGGATTTTAAAAATGGTATTCTTTTAGTATTTATGATAATATTTTAGTGGCAACTGGGCTGAGTCACTAATTGCCATGTGTCCTCCATCCTTCATCAGCTTTAAACAGAGACATATTATACTCAGAGTTTATTTTGAGTTCCTTTCGACATTCTGCCTTTAAAACAGCAGAACTTCCAGCAGGGCCCGAGGAGAGGCTCACCAAGTTCCAATACTGGGGAGAAGCTCTCATCAGCTGGTAGTGACTGGAGAGGGAGAAGTCCAAGTTTCTCCAGGGATGCCACCCTGTCAGTGCTAGGTTGCCCTGGCTTCAGAAGATGGCCGCACACATGTGTGCATACTGGTAGCACGAAGTTGACTTCGTGGGCTAAAGCAGAGTTCATGAATCTGACACGATGTGTTGGGAGATTATTTGGGAGCACTGGAAGTGGGGATTTAATTTTTTTCAAAACACACTGCATATCGTTTCAAACAATAAATAGAAATGATATTAACATAATTTAACGTGCATTTCACACTTGTGCTCTGAAAATTCATTTATCATAATTCTTTTCCAGCCCGACTGTCATTTACTATCATTTCACAAATTATCCTCATGAGAAATATGTGTACAGACATAGAACTAAATTTTATATCTATCTGATTTACCACTTAGAAAATATTAACCTTACTGTACGATGCAGATTGAAAATATTTTATTCTAATAATTCCTCCATTAATCTAAGCCCTCTTTTGTTGTGTTAGATTAACATATGCAGTGTTCTTTATAATTTGGCATGGGGAGCAGTTAACCTTAAGTAATGCATAAATGTATTTTCAAAAACTTAAAAGAGAATTTCAATATATTATATTGAGGGAATCATTTTTACAAGACTGAAACCTAATAGATAAGGAGTTCTTATAACCATGTCTGTATTTTTAATCTTCAGAATTCTTTACCAGCTGAGGAACTTTATAAGGTTCTTTTCTAAACAGGCAGGAATCAGAGATAGGAGAGAAACTATGTTAAATTTTACAGAGTTGCTAGTATTGACAAGCGCAATGAGAATGACAGTTTCTCATTTAAATACTAAGTGAAGGCATTTCATGACAAACGCAGACACAGCAGGTTAGGCGTGGTGGTGTGCGCCAATAATCCCAGCCCTTAGGGACCTGAGGGAGGATGTTCTGGGCTGTGAATCCTGACTCAGAAACAACCAACCAAACAAGCTAGGAGGAAATTTCTCCAATTTGGATATTTTCCTAAATCTGTAAGAGTGTACTATAAAAATATTAATTATACAAAAAGTTCAAATTAAGATATAGTAATTACTTACAAAATTTTCAGTAAAAGAATTTCTCTCTCATCTTACAGAAGTCTTTATAGTAAATACTTATGATAGCAATGTTTTTAGAATGAATCATCTCATTGTCTAAATCTACAGACAGGGAGAGAAGAATAAAATGTGTTGTACATTCAGCCTCTCACTAATTGCTTTTTATTTTTCTTAAATTCTATAGGCACTAATCATATTTTGGCATTAAATATTAAAGCATTTTGTGAAAATATCTTATTATACTGTTTTTCTAAGATGTAATATTAACATAACTGACAGTTTAATTGGCATGTTTCTTTTCCTTTTAATGTCTTTTACAAATATACAAATAGTGCAGATTTCTTAACTATTTATAAAATTGTAGCCTGTGATTGCTTTAAAATTTCTCCTTGTCTGAAATGCAAATAGTGCCACTTTTTAGTAATACACTTTAATATTATATTTTGAATATATTTTCTATGAGGCAAAGTAGAAAATATTAACATTTGTGAGATTTTATTTTAATTTTTCCATTATTCATCAACTTGTTTACATATCAATGAGGAACCTAATTTGTAAATATCAATAAAGGAAATGGGGAGGGAAAATGCAACACAATCTTAAAACTGTAAATTTCAACCATAATAGTAATACTATTAGTTTGGATCTAAAAATTAGTTATATGGCTGGAGAGATAGCTCAATTGGGAAATTGCCTGCCTTTACAGTAGGAATACAAGAGTTTCATATCTAGGACCCATATAAAAAAATATCCTGCTGGATAGTACAGCATGCATTCCCAGTGGTGAGGGGCCCAAGTTAGGCAGATAGATTGCTGGGGCTCAGTGGCCACACAGCTTAGCCTACATGGTGGGCAAAAAGGTTGAAGAGAGACACTGACTTACAGCAAAACTAATCAAAAGTTGACTGGTACCTGAGAAACTACACTATGGTTGTCATTGGTTTCCACAAGCATTAAGCATGCACCACACACCCACACACAAATACATGTGCGGCTGCACACAAAAATAATGTGTGCACACCTACACAAATTAACATGACTTTGAAGAATTACTTTTTTGCCAGGCAGTAAGAAACAAGCAAAAATTAAAAGATTTAGTACTTACAGGTCATGACTGAGTTGTTATAAGAAAACCTCAGTCAAGCCTGGACTACCAAGTGAGATCCAGGAAAGGCACAAAACTACATAGAGAAACCCTGTCTCAAAAAACCAAAAAAAAAAAAAAAAAAAAAAAAAAACCTCAGTCAGTATTTCCATCAAGGGCTAAAGGGGAAATTTACTTTCCTATTATGAATTAATATTGCCTCTCATTTTAATTTTTATTTTATTTTCTATCTTTTCTACTCCTTTTCCCCTCTTCCTTCTCTTACCTCTTCTCTTCATCTTCTTCACCTTTGATTCTCTTTGGAAATATTCTTTTCCAGAATGGTAGTATTATGTCTTAAGTTTTTTGATGCTCAGCCAGTCATGTAATGGGTTAAGTGCTTGTTGCCTTGCTCTTATGAAGGGCTAGATAATAAAGTATTTCAGCTTTCTTGGGTCAGATAATATCTGCTGTTGACTTTGCTTGTATAGAGTGAACACTATCACGGATGATGAATAAATGCCTGCTATAACACAAATTTTGAAAGGTCTTATTAACAAAACAACAGAGCCAGATATTGGGGTGAATGCTGAAAGATCAGGGGAACAGAACAAGCCACAGCCAACCTCACCTTGACAACTCCTCAGCTGATCTTCTTTCCTCAGAATGAAAGCCTTTGAGACCTCACCCGAATGGATCTCAGCTGAACTGCTTAAATGCCTCTAGTTCTCTGTGTAGTTTTGGTGCCTGTCCTGGATCTCTCTCTGTAAACCAGGCTGGCCTCAAACTCACAGAGACCCACCTGGCTCTGCTTCCCACAGAGAACCCTGTCTCAAAAAAAACAAAACAAAACAACAACAAAAAAACAAAACAAAACAAAAAGCCCTCTAATTCCTGGTCCTCACACCTTAGTTACCTTTCTGCTTCCTGCCATCCCTTCCTGGGATTAAAGGCATGTGTTCTTTTCAAGCAAAGACATGAGATCTCAAGTGTTGGGATTAAAATTGTGTGCCACTATGCCTGGCTCTGTGTCCAGTGTAGCCTTGAACTCACAGAGATCCAGATGGATCTCTGCCTCCCAAGTGATAGGATTAAAGGCGTATGTGCCACCACTGTCTGGCCTCTATGTCTAATCTAGTGACTGGCTCTGTCGTCTGATCCCCAGGCAAGTGTATTAGGGTACACCATATATTGGGGTAGACAATATAACACCACATTTCCCATTTTTTGTCTAAAATAATAAAAGGAAGTTGTAAATAATTTAAGAAAAACTATATACAATAAGTACATTAAGGATATACAAGATAAACAGTCAAGAATTACATACCATAACAATGTCTAGTCCATTTGACAGATTCAGACAAAAAAAACTCCATTATTTAGCCTATTTTGGTGAGTCTAAAATGTACCTAATTCACTTTCCAACCTTTTTATCTTGTCAGCCTGCAACTTGTTCCAGTGAACTATGGTCAAAATGCAACTCACTGGTTAAAATGACGAGAGTGACACTTGGCAGTAATTTATTTTATAATAATTTTCTACCTTAGCATTTAAACACTAATACTATGTCTATTAGAGTTTTGATTTGAATCTATGGGGTTAACCTATTGTTTGGAAAATAATTAGATCTTATAAAAATCCATGCCTCTAAGTGGCTACTTATTTGGCTTAATTTTAAGTTCCTATGATTTCTTTCTTTCTTTCTTTCTTTCTTTCTTTTCTTTTTTTTTTTTTTTCCAGAGCTGAGGACTGAACCCAGGGCCTTACTCTACCACCGAGCTAAATCCCCACCCCCAGTTCCTATGATTTCAGTGAGATGCTGATTATTTGTGAAATGATCTCATATCACATGATAATTTTTTTGTGAGAATTTAGTTGAAAATATTCCCAGAACTAATAGGAATAAGTCTTTTGTAGGGTGACATAATATTCAATGTCTTTGAATTGCATATCTTTACCCCAAATAATTCCCAGAAAAGGATTTCAAGTGCTTAGGGTTAATCACCTCGTTCAGTTAACAGCTTGCCATGTTGCTGTTTGCTCCATGGGGTATCTTCACCTTGATTGATTAGAGTAATCCATCAGTTTCTGTTTGCTTGATGATAGTGTCTTTAATATTAATGATAGTGCATGCCTATCATTATTCTTAGACACATTTCACAATGAGAAACAAATATAAGTGGCTGTAGAAACTAGAACTGACTTCTGTGTGGACCATCTAGTCCAAGCAATTGAGCCTCAGTCATCTACTATGGCCATCACTGCCTTGTGTAGGTCCAACTGCTCTCTCATGAGCGCTTACTTTAAAGCAAGAGACAATTGGGCCCAGGTAGCCTCCTGTCTGCTTTTGTGTACAAAATATAAATAGAATAGAGCAAATAAGAGAAAACAGCCCCACAGCTGGAAGGCAACTTTAAAGAAAAATGATGTTCATAGCTATTCTGCCAGTAGCTGGCAAAGCACTTTTTATAAAACATATTTAATGTTTACAACCACTTGGAGGCTGGGGAAAGAGTAATACTTTGAAAATACGTTTAATGTTTTGTACCACTCTGTGGCCAAGAAGCAACTCCTGCTAAAATATATTTAATGCTTAGCGTCATTTGGCAGTTTAGGAAAAAAGAAACTTCTTGTTAATTTTTAACATTTATTGCTGCTCAGTGACTGTGAGTACGACTATCACTGTGGCATGCTTTATGTTTGGGGACACATTGTGCTGCCACTAAAACAATCCGTACATTTCTCTCAAGGCTGCACAAAAACTGCCAATCGCATTACCTTAGCAATTGCACCGCTAATAAAAATGCAGAAATCAAACACAGAAATAAAATGTTCCTTTAACACATAGTCATAACCTTCTCTGGCCCTAGAAATAGCCCGGCCATGCAGTATGCTGAGGACACTTCACAGCTCACACAGGAGGGATCATCAGGCTCAGCTCAATTTCATCAAATGTGCTAAGGCCACTCGACAGATTGTGAAGCATAAGTGTAATCTGATAATTGGTGTTTCTTACAAATCAACAGCTTGTCTCCACACATTAAGGTAAAGGAGTCCTCTACACCAAAGGAAATGTAAATTGCAGAAAAAGGTCTATTTTGTTTTTAAATAAACTTGGTTTAATTTACAGAAAGGGTGAAGGAAATACTGAGCTTCCTTTGTTGGGTGGAAGAATTGGCTGTCTGGGAAAAGGGAAAAACATAAACAGCCAGGACCTCTGTAATCAACGCCTTCTCCAGAAGTCTCCAGAGAATGAGCAACAAAGTATTACTAGGACCCTTCTCCACTTAAAGTACATTACACAGGAGTAGACTAAGTGTATGTATATTTCTCTTGCCTATTTCTAATAACCTTGAGAATAAAGTGTAATATTATTCCTTAGTTTCAAGTGGAAGAACCAGAGCACAACTAACCTGAATAATCTTTCTAGAAGTACAGCTTTGGAGAATGTTAGAGGGACTCTTTAAAGGAGGAAAGGCATCCAACTATGAACAACTAAAATACCTGCACGCCACTACAACAGGTTATACTATACAAAACATGATGCGATGCAGTCAGAGGAAGCAAGAGCTTAAAATATGAACTACACAATTATGTTTATCCCCCCCACTATCAAGCCTAATCAGCTGACCTGAGTGATTCATTTGTAATGACCCAGGGCTCTGTGCTGTAGTTTATCCCACTTTTTCAGCAGACATATCAACAAAAGTTATTTCCTGTCTTTCTCACCATTTTGTCTTGGGTGTACTTGAGTTAAGAAAATGGATTTATTGGTGTCACAGAACCCCAGAACTAAATCTTGGACACCTGTCCCCATAGTGTGGTGATATTATACTTGTGCTGAAATGTGATGATATTTTATTTGTGCTCCAATAAATAAAGCTTGCCTGGAGATCAGAGGAAAATCCAAGCCATTATAAGTAAACACAAAAGTCATGCAATGTTAGCACACGCCTTTAATTCCATCACTTGGCAGGCAGGGTTCTGTCCAGATCCCTGTGAGTTCAAGGCCACACTAGAAACAGAGCCAGGTGTGGTGGCACATGCCTTAAATTCCAACACTCGTTAACCATGGAGGTCTGGAGGGCTGTACAGACAGACAGGAAGTGACAGCTGGGCAGGAAGAGGAAGTGAAGTAGCTGGACAGAGAGCAATTCAGATGGCAGAACAGCATGGCATATGGCATGAGTAGACAGGAAGTATTTTGCATTTGGAAACTGCAGAGTTGGCAAGTTAAGGTTAGCCACCCGTGGCTTTCCCTATTTCCCTGATCTCTCAGGTTTTCACTGCTATATCTGCCTCCATGTTTTTTTTTTTTTATTTAATAAAACCATTTAGAGACTCTTCTACACTACAGATAATTGATTCATGCTTTACAAGGATGGAAATTTGAGTTTCTTAGAACAGGCTAAATACATGCTGCATGACCGAGAATGAGAGGGAGAAGCAGAGAGTCCATCATAGTGCGTAGACTGACTCTGGGGATCGTCACTGGGCTCAGCTCCACTGTGCTCCTGATCTGGAATACCCTATTTCCTGATTGAAAGCTGGTCTGATTTTAACGGTTAAGAGTGGTGCACAATTGAGGAGAAATCTTAGACTGATGAATAGTAACTGAGGTAACTGAGAGCGAGCAGTCATAATAAGTACATTATTACCAAGTGAAGCTTTTGATCATAGCACACCCTCAGCATACACCTTGGCAACTTGTTGAGATGTCATGAGTAAGAACTACCCTGTTTAGGCACTCAGAGATTTATATTCATGTGTGTTAATGCATATCTGTTGTATATTATTAGAGGCTTGGGACAACTATTATGAAATATTAGACTGTTGTTGCACAACTTTTCCCAAGTACTGAAACAACTTCATCTGTACTGAGACAGATCAAAGCATACTACACTTGGTAGGACAGCAATGTGAGGGAGGCCAAAGCTGCTTCTCTTGAGCAGGAAGGATGGCTCATCCCAGAGAACTGCTTGGCACAAAGCACAATGATAAGAGTTCAAATTCCAGAACCTGTGTAAAACCAAGCACTACGGCCCTTCTCTAGTGTTCCAACAAGGAGATGGGAGACAGAGACAGGAGAACTTCCATAAGCTCATGGACCAGAGAGCCGACTCCACACAGAAATAAAACAAAAACAGGTCCTATCTCAAACAAGGCCATGACTGAAACTGCAAAGTTTCTTCTGACCTTTAGATGAATCCTATGGTACACTTGGAATACTTTCAACACATGAAAACACACACACACACACACACACACACACACACACACACATTCAAACATATGCATACACACATACACATGAGAGAAAGGGATGAAGAAAACAAGAAAATGTGTTTCTCATAAATAGTCCTGACAATAGAAAACACTCTTAGTTCACACTTGTTGAAACCACATGAATCCAAAATGTTCTATAATATACCTAGGAAAAAAATTTCACAAATGTTAGCATAATGGGATCTGGAAAACACTATTCTTAACTGAAAGAAAGTAGTAGCACATGCAATACATGTTAATATGCATTTAAATCTTACATGTAATGTGTAATTTGGAGCAATAATGTCAAATTTTATTGAGACAACTGATAAAATTATAATCAAATGGAGAATAAAAATTAGAATGTAAATTCCTGACTTTAAAATTCGTATTTTGGTTACAGAAGAAGAATGTCTTAATAGAAAAAAAGACAGAAACACACCAAAACAAACAAACATACAAACAAACAAAAGTAGAACTGTTGCCATAAGCTACTGATAAGAGTTTGCAAATTTAGCATAGATTAAAAGTCAAATGTTGTGGAATATTTAACTATGCAAAGATGTGTTGTATTTGTTTAACTATGCAAAGATGTGTTGCATTTGTTCAATTATGTAGAGATGTGTTGCTGCTTTACTTGGCTGCCTAAGGCACCTGATTGGTCTAATGAAAGCTGAACAGCCAATAGCTACGGAGGAGGTAAATGTGGGACTTATAGGCACAATAGTAAGTTGTAGGAGAAATTTAGGCTCAGGGCAGGAAAGAAAAAAAGATACCAGCAAGACGCCAAGGGGTCAGCCAGCTAAACATTGAGGAAATAGAAAAGTAGGACACACAGAATAAGAGAAGGTAAAAAGCCCAGAGGCAAATGTACATAAATAGAAACAGATTGAATTACATTTATAGAGCTAGTGGGGTGAGCCTAAACCATGGCCAAGCATTCTTAATTAACAAGTCTGTGCATCTTTATTTGGGAGATGGTTGGTGGCCCAAAGAAAATTCCAAGTACAAGTGGAGCCCAACATGGGGCAGAAATGTCCAGATTGGGCCTGAGAAAGCTGAAAAAACGAAAACTGATACAACTCGTTTTAAGAGGTGCTGCTGATTGAAAGAAAGAAAAAAAAAACTTACATAAGAGATACAAAGTTTATAAGGTTGAGAAACCTAAAAGCTTATTGTTTACTTAAGAAAATGATTTGAGGCCTAAAAGGATAATTTTGGATTGGTAATACAAGTTAGAATAGAAAGTAAATCAGTTACACAACTTTGGCCTCACCAAGATAGGATAGATAATGGAGTATTTTCTCTGAATTTGCCAAATGTAAATGGGCTGGATATTGTAAATCTAATTCTTACTTGATAATTGTTCTTATCATGTATGTCAATGATAGTCTATCTATCCCATATTCATTATATTGTTTCTGAAACTTTCTCTTTATAATACTTCTCTAACTGTCAAGCTATACCTATAGATCAATGTATTGTTTAACAATCATCAGAGAATCTTCTTCTTGCAGTAGATGATAATTACCACATAGACCCACAACTGGACAATGTGCAGAAAGTAAACTACCTTGGAGTGCTCAGTCCTAAAATGGATGCCCTTATCACATCCTTCCCCTTGAGGTTTAGGGATCTATGTAGAATAATGAGTGTAGAGGCTATAACAGCTAGAGGTTTAGGTGATTTTTAGATAAATAGCATTTCCAGACACAATGAGACTGATACACATATGAATTTACAGAGACAATAGACAGCTTTCCTAAGACCTGCACAAGCTCAAAAAATCACAGTAGGGAAGAGGGTAAGTGGGAACAAATTTCCATCCATGGCCTAGAAGTTATTTGCAAAAGATTTCAGTTGGGGAAGGGGAAATCAGTGTTCTTTAAGAGAGTGGCATTGCTTACATCAACCACACTGAAGGACAGGCTCTATGCTCAGGAATAATTGTTCAGCACTAATTGGGTTCTGGTTTTGGATACTTTTTTAAGTAAAAGAACTTGAAGTGGTATAGATATGGATGAAGGGAGGATATGGAAGGAACTGGGGTTTAGGAAATAATATAAAATACATTGTTTAAAATTCTTCATGAATAAGTTATCAAAAGATCAAAACTTAACCAAAAATTTGTTTAGTTTTTCTTATAAAATATCACATAAAAGCATATAATAATCAAAGGGGGAAAAGGAGACATGTACTTGCTATTTATCTTTATTATGCAGTAGTTTAATTTTCAGCTTATTTATTTAAATTTATGTTAATCTTATTTGTTTAGCATCACCAAAAACAGCCTACTACTTTGATAGGTTTTAAGCAAGAAGACTCATCAAATTATGCATTATACCTAAATATAATGAAAATTAGACAATGTCATAATTTGCTTTCTAAACCTTAAGGAAGGTCAAATGGGCACTGGAGACTACAAAAATCACCCTGTAGCTGTGATTAACTTTGTTCTAAACCCATCCCTGAGTCCTTATGCATAGAAGTTACTACAGGGAAGTTTTTGTGACAGTTAAATATGAAGAGGGACATTCATCTCCAGTGTGATCCTCCGATACCTAACAACTGCTTAAGGAATGGTAGAACATAGTCTGTAAATCTTGTTTCATAAATGAAAACTCCTACAATCAGTCATAGAAACCCAGTCATTGATAATCCAATAAGCTATCCAATATGACAAAGGGGAGGGGGAGGATACAGGCCTGGATACACATTAAAAATTGCAAACTGCCTGCAGTCCAGATGAAAGTAACTGAAACCACATGTTCCCCAGATGCATAATCATCAGATATTATGGAGGACACATTATTGTAATTCACTGTGCTGTTCATGGTCTTAAAGAATTAAGAGCACATTCATAAAGTCCAAATTTGTCTCCAAGGAGCTGGGGACTTTCTGGATCAAGAGGCAATTTCGTTAGGTCAAAGTAGAAGCAGTTTGTCTTTGAGCATGTTTCCCTGGCAGAGTGGATGTAACAGAAGTTATTATCAGAGCAACCTTCTTCCCAAACAATTCATAGAGTCCCCAGGATAATTTTGAACTTCAGAGTGTTAAGTGTATTGTATTAGGGCTAAAATATTAATTTCCTTGTAATCTTATCTTACCTTTCTTATCATTTTCTTCACTTACATACTTATAGTCCTTGTAATATTCACTTCATATAATTTTCATTGTACATTTATTTGAGCATTCTTTCCTCTCTATAATCATTATGACTGTATTCACATTTCATAATAAACTTTGTTTCAATACATTTATTCATTTTATATTTATGTTCCAAATACTCTAGCTCCTTACATATTTGTGATCTTTTGTTATTATCTTTTTATTATTAGCTTAATCATTACATAAAATAATGGCTTTGCTTATTACATTCTCATATATATACATATATACATATGTACATATATGTACAATAAAAATCATGGTATATATACACATACATATGTATATATATGACACACACTTTGATATTTATTGTATGTATATTTCTGTTGAGTGGGCTTCCTTTGTTATTTAATTTTCTCTGCTCATAGTCATTGGTTAAAAAAAGGTTTATTTATAGAGAATACCTAAATGTCTGTATCTATCTGATGTGTCACAGAAGTAGCTATATTGTCAGTTGAGTATGCAACATGCCATTGGGTCTTGGCCAAGAAGATTTAACATTGCAATAAAATAAAATAAAAGGAATTATGTGGCAAAAATAAGTAGAGAAAAATTATATGCCTTTAGATTATTAAAATAATGAGCTTTTCCTAACTGGCGATATGGATCTTGGAGCTTAGTTGAAGCAGTCCAGGGAAACAAGGAAGAGCTTTACTCGGAATACCTTAGAGCTATTAGTTAAGTTTATGTTTGCTGTGAAAAACACATATAACAGTTGCCACAAATCCAACCACCTTCCAGTAATCTCTATTTGATATGTATAAGTGAGATTTTGAAGTGGCCCATCTGTAAATCATTGCGCATATCTTAACATTTAATTCATAATGTGTTTGATATCTCTTTTTGCTAATTTAAAAATATAAAATTATGATTGTATATTGAAAGAATATGTACCAACACATGCTTTTGAGATTTAATAAACACTTTTCTGCTATATCAATCTACATTCTCCAGCCATCTATATTTATATGATAAATGATTGATTGATAGATAGATAGATGATAGATAAATAGAAAGATAGATAAATAGATGATATATAGGAATAATGGAGATATACAACAATAACAAATTTTGGTGGTGGTACCTAAAGCTATACTTTGACGAATTTATTCTCATGTAGATTATTATAGTATATCATACTATAATAAATTATGTGTTACCCCAGTATAGCAAAATCCAGGACCACTTTATTTCTAACTTCCCTACATTTCTCCAAATTTCCCATAATAATTTTTTCTACATATGCTAGCTACAAAATGTTTAGGTAAGGGCTTTATTTGTAAGGACAAATTATTTATTCCACTAAGCATAGTGAAAGATTTAACTATTTATCTTATGATATAGATTTTTTTTGAATATAGGGGTGTGTGTGTGTGTGTGTGTGTGTGTGTGTGTGTGTGTGTGTGTGTCCTATGGACATTGTCTTGGTTTAAAAATAGAGTCAATGATTTTTCTAATTTCATGCTGATATTTCTACTTCACACAATGTCTGCTAAACAGCATTGCCACTTAAAAACCTTTTTTCTTGAAGTACATCATACTATTATATTTTTCTCCATCTAGAATATAAAACTCTGTTTTCTGGGATTACTTTCTAATAAGACATTTTTCTTTCTGACTGTTTTTCTAAATCTCTTGTAGTCATAACACGGCATTAGAAAATGCATCTCTTTATCAGAAAACACCGAAAACATGCAGCCCTCACTGTGCACATTAAAACTAGAAATTTACATGTTCTATCTTCAGCTGGCTTCTCAGGTGACTGAGAGAATGCATTCTGGAATATATGATAAGTCATATACACAGGGTAAAACACTTTTATAGTAAATCCATGCAACTTTTCCTTAACTAATAATTTGCTTCTAACCTTATTCAGTGAGCACAATCCTCATTGCATAGTTAGGACTTTGTAGGGAAAGCAAAGATCCTCCGATAAGATGCATCAGTCTTAGGAAATAAAACCATGTCTCATACTTACAGTTCAAGTTCTAATCTGTTTTGAGAGCATTAACCATACCTTCAAAATATGATAGATACTAGGTGTTACTTTAAACTGTTATCGTGGCTTAGCTGTAGTGATGTAATATTCGAGACATAATTTAAAATTTCCTTTATGGAGCTAAGGAGATGTCTCAATTTGTAAAATACTTGATACTGCCAAGCAAGCATGAGGCACCGAGTTCAGATCCCCTGAACCCCCATAATCCAGTTGCTGTGGAGGGACAGTGAGGAGATTGACAGCAGGCCACCTAATCTAGCCGACTAGTGATACCTTCTCTCAAAATATGTTAAAGAGTGCCTGAAGAACACATTCTGTGTTTACCTCTGTCCTCCACATACTCACTCATATATGTACATAAACATACACATAGGAACATTTACATACACACTAAATAAACTTTCTTTAAAGGTATAATATATTATTTACCAAATGTTATTGTATGCAAAATAGGACTTTGCAAATTTAAGCTGTTAGTAAAATGTTATGACAAATTTAATTTCTGCTTTTTATTAATTATTTTGAGTCAGGGTTTCTAGTAGAGCTGGATAGACTTAAACTCAAAAGTATGCAATGCTGGCCTTGAACTTATGATTCTCCTGGCTCCCATGCACAAGTGCTGGGATTATAGGTATGCATTGGCTATAACCAGCTCATATTTAAGGTCTTAATAATAATGATGTCATTGTACTTTAATAATTATTTTCTATCAATGACTTCATGATAGCATGATTATGATTTGAAAACACTGGAAACATTTAAAAGTGATTTCACAGTTTTCATTCTTGGTAATATATAAAGAATGAAAAGTACCTCCTTTTTTGGTTCATTTCTGGTTCCAATTCAATGCATGCCTTAGTTGTGTACTATGAGCTAAGAATTACTAATGGTTTTCAGTGAAATTCGGTAGTTATCCTCATCACTGAATAGTGTCAATGGCAATCAAGTCATGTCTGAATGAACTACACATTTAAATATAAATAGATATTATGAGTCAAGTAAATCAATTCATTAGGAAATAGTTAAGAATGGTATATATTCTATTCATATGTATTTATATTGATGAGGGAATAATGAAAGTTCTTAGAGTAAATTAATTTTTTTCCATATAAACAATATTGATTTCCTGTAAGTAGGAGATCTACATCAGCATGTAGAGAAACTGTTAAAGAGGGTTCATAGCATTGATATAAATTTGGTTTGTCCACTCACCCACAGGAGACATTTCTGGAACACTAGCAACATAAGGTCCATCCAGAAACTTTGGTTCATTATCATTAATATCCTGCACTTTAATGATGAACTCGGATTCAGGCTCCAAGGGCTTCCTTGTTTCTATGTCCACTGCCTGAGCACGGAGTGTGTAGAAGGGCTTCTCTTCTCTGTCCAGACTTCTTATGGCATGGATGTCTCCTGTAGTTTCATCAATTGTAAACACAGTGCCAGCACCATCTCCAGAGAGCGTGTATTTAACAGTGCCCTCTCCTTTGTCCAAGTCAGAATGCAGCTGAGAAAGAGACACAGAGAGAGACACAGAGCTAATTACATGCAGTACAATTTATTTCATCAGATAAGTTAAATTACTACTTCGTAGATTTTCATGTTCTAATGACAACTTCTTGATTATAGAAAATAAGATGTGGATGGTGAGATAACTCAGAAGATCCAGAGCTTGTTCTGTAACAAGAGGACCTGAGTTCAACCTCTAGAACCTATGGGATGCCATATACAGTACATATCATTGTTTGTAATCTTAGCATTGGTACTGAAAGATGGGAGGCAGAGTTAGGAGAATGCCTAAAAGTGTAGAGGCAAATTATAATTGTGTAGAAGACACTGAAGGAGAGTCACTGTGACAAATGAAATGGAAGATGCAGATGAATACTCAAAGTTGTCCTCTAACCTCCACCAACCCATGGCATCCACATGCCTAAACCCACTCAACTCCATATGCACACATACAAGAACTAATTTTAAGAGAATGAATCAAAAATTATATTGCACATTTTTTTACGCACTAGCTACATGTGTACTATATTGACTGATAGTCTTAATGTTTGGAATTCTTCAGATATATTGCATAGTCAATCCTATATTCATGATAAATGATAGATACTAGAAATTTACAGTCCCTAGTAAACCAACAGGACTAAAATAATTTATTTTGACAGTTTTCTTTAGTTATCATACATATTTTCAAGAATAACATAGTCATAGAGTGAAATGAGACACATCGTAAATATAGCTATTGTTTCATTTTAATGATCACTGTTTAATGAAATATTAACTCAAAAATAACAAACTGTGAGCTCCCAAAAGACAGGAAGGTAGGATCCAAGGACCGATTCCAGAAAGATGTGAGGTAAAATGAAATTATGGGAACATGTCCTAAAGGAAAGAGTGAATTCTTTCAGTGAGTATTCAAATGAGTTGTCCAAGATTACGTGGTTGGTTGCAAAAATCAGTTTTTATGCTTTCAGAATAACAGATGATTTACTTCTATCTTGTTCTATGTAAGAAATATCCATTATTTATATACTGGAAATATTGTAATTCATTTAGCTTATTTTGATATTTAATACATGTTCATGTTATTAGATTATATCATGGAATTAGTTACAGTTTAATGCCAGTTAAGGAGAAACTCAAGAATATATGTGTCATTATGATACTTTGAGTCACTATTGTTCAAAGTGAAGTCCAAGAATAATTGAGAGATGAACATAGCCTTGGAAATCTATAAGCCATTTCAGAACAAACAAAGAAATATATTAAATATTGTATACATGAAATATTATGTTACATATAAGTTTATCAACCATACTATATAAGTAATGTAAATAAAATGTATTAAAAATTTAAATGTATTGTGTAATATTTTAATTTTAATTTTTATTTAAATGTCTGAGTGTGAATATGTACATTTGAGTGCATTATATATAGAGGCCAGAAGAGGGTATTTGGTCCCAGGAAGTTTGATTCAAAAGTGGCTGTGAGCATCATGTTGTGGGTGATGGGAATCGAACTTGAGGCCTCTGCAATAGTAGCAAGCACTCTTAACCTGTGTTAGCCCCCAAAGCATATGTTCTTATACATTATGCTATTTTTATTCAAACGGTGATCAAAATACTGCCAAGTGCTCACTTGAGAATAGATATTTGGATTAATTATTCAAGTTTACATTGAAGAGTCTATTTTAATCAGCACATCACTTGAAGGAAGCATGCTATACTTTGATAGTGACTGTAATCATTTTTGTCTTGACCTTAAAATTTATATGCAAGCAATGTTCTACTAGAAGATATTTTGTTATCATGACTTTTGGTTTTATTAATGTTTCAACAGGAAAGAAAACTTTTAAATTATTTTCAAGTGATTTCTTATCCTTTTATACTTAGATTTCTGTGAATTGGCATTAAAATTTATTAAAATTCAATTAAAAGTGTAATCTCTGGTTATACCTTTAAATGTCAACTTAAACATTTTGGTTTAGTTTCAGTATAATAACACCACTCAAAATATTATTAAGATGAATTCATTAATGTTATAAATTTGTATTTATATCTAAATTTGCTCTGAAGTATATTTGCTATAGAATATAATCATAGGAATTTAAGAATGATTGAAAGAAATATTTAAAGAAATAAGAAAATGGCAGACTCTATGATTTGGATTATCCTTTC
The DNA here is from genome assembly GCF_949786415.1 of Peromyscus eremicus. Taxonomy (NCBI): domain Eukaryota; kingdom Metazoa; phylum Chordata; class Mammalia; order Rodentia; family Cricetidae; genus Peromyscus; species Peromyscus eremicus. The sequence goes on from NC_081427.1 coordinate 17,538,557, forward strand.
AAAGTTTTTATGCATTTTATTTCAGCATAAGGGATATTGCTGGGAATGATGGGATGAAGGGTTTTTTTTTTTCCATCCTATTTTTTAAAACTGCTGTAAAGCATGGGGAATTTGAAGCGTAAAATCAAGCTGTAGAAAAATGTTCTTTGAACTTATGAATTTCAAATCACAATTGTCAACCACACTATTAAAGACATTCAATGCAGTGGGTATTACTTTCACTTTCAAATTTATGTTAAGGTATAAGACAGGCAAAGGCTCAATGCAATAGGGATGATTTCAGGAGCAGTAACCAGTTTGCAATGGCATAGAGAATACATGAAGATATTTTGGGAACTGAGTGAAAATCTTAATTGGGTTTTCACAGTGTGATTCAAGTAAAGTTACCAAGAAAAAAAAAATCCATATCATTTGATTAAAGTCAAAACTGTTTTCTTTTCAAACTGACTTAAAAATATAAAAGCAGATGTGCTGTCAGTCCTCTCTAAAATCCAAGTGAAATCCAATTGCTGCTATTCCCTCCTCTAACTTCTATTGTTAACCTTGTAATTTAAAAAAGCTAGTCTTACAGAGGTTGAAAAGTAAGAAGCAATACGTTAAAAAAATGCTAAAACTGTTGGCTACAATAAATTGATAAATGTACATCTCATTTTAGTGGTGAATGACACCATGGTGTCTTTTAATAATATTTGTTTTTATTTTAGGTATAGGAGTGTTTTGCCTGCTTATGTGTATGTGCATCCCATGTGCTCCTACTTTCCAGGGATGCCGGAAGAGGACGCCAGTCTCCCAGAACTCGAGTTACAGACAGAGAGTTGAGAGTCATTAAGTGGGCTCTAGAGACTAAAGTCAGGTCCCCTGCAAGAACACCAAGTGTTGTGTAACAATGAGTTATCTCTCCAGTCTCTGCACAACCAAAATATAGAAAGATATCACAGACACTAACAGCTGCTTAGGCGAGAGTTACCACAACTGATTCAGTGCTGATTGATGGAGGGATCTGGGTGACCGGAACCAGATATAGCGTTGACCCAGCATCAGTTTACCCAGTATCTAATTGACCTACATGTATGCAAACTAATGACAATGAACTTGGTATTGAGTATTGTAAAATCTCATTTAGTGAAAATGTAACACAATTTTAATGTGAAATTGTACAAGATCAGATAAATCTTGTCTTTTTACCTGACGACAATTTCTTTAAACATATTTTTTTAAGACAGATTCTCACTATGTTGTCCTGGCTGGCCCAGAACTCCCTATGTAGACCAGGATAGCCTCAAAGTCACAAAAACCCATCTATATCCACAACCCAAGAGCTGAGATTAAAGAAGTTCATCATATGTAACTTAACTCTTTATGTTTTGATTATATAGGTATGTAAACTTAGGAAACAAAAATGGTAAGACAAATATATATTGCTCTGCAAATGTAATCATATAATTATTTCTCTATGTACTTATATTTGATTAAAAAAATTAGTAGCCATTTTCCAATTACTAAACCCATATTCTATCTACATATTCTCTGAGGTTTTAAAAATTATCCTTTTAGATTCAGCATTATATTCATATATTGAAATAGACTTAGTCAAAGGACAGTGCCAGTTTTCCCATAAATGATATGTTGAATGTGTGTACGAGGGAGCATTCATTTGTGTGTTTTCTTCTGTTTATTTCCTTAAAATAAAATGTAACTGTGAGGATGGAAAATGTGGTATTTTTATGAATCTTAAGAAATGTTGAAACTTCAGTGTTTCCAGCAATTGATCTCAATACATAAAATTGCTTTCTCCAGTTTTCTGGTGATGGATTTTAGCCTCCGTTTATGCCATGCAGCTAATTATATGTCTTATTTCCAAAGGAACTGAGAATGTCATTCCTCATCTTTGGATGGTGTTAATTGTTAAAAATATAATACTACATCATTTTCTGTAGTTGTCTAAAGCTTTCCACCAAAAAAAAAAATACTAATGATATAAAAATAACAGCTATATTTGTGTCTTCTCCCAAGCATTAAAAAGGTTTTTCTGAGTAGGTGCTACAACATTTGCTGACTGAAGCCGCCAACTCAAATAAGATCATCCTTTAGTATTGACACTTAAAATAAAATTCTCCCCCCAGAAAGAGTGTCATAAATGATGGATGCAGAAATAGGCACTGTCCAGATAGTTTTTTTTTGCGTGTGTGTGGAAGTGATGGTGTTATTTTCTATGTGTTCCAAGTCATCTCAGATGGTGCGTGAAAATGAGATGCCGGGAGAGGCTTTAAAAAGATGCTGAGGCCTAGCTTCAGCATAGAAACAAATCTTGAATTTCAGTGCTTAAAAGTTGGAGGAAGCTAATCTAAAGTTAAATGTTTCCTAGCCACTCTCCAAATGGGGTTTGGAACTGCTGCATTAAAAGGCAGTGTGTTCATATTTATTTTTTTTTTTGTGAGTTGAAAAGAACCCATCAAATTTAAAAAGCATGTGTATAAATATGGCCAGCACTGATTTTTATTTTCATTTGCCATTTGCCAGGGCATGTTTAATGAGTGTGCAGAGAACATGGAGGTAGCTGGGAAAAGAAATATCTGATTTGGGAAATGTAGCTGTTTCTATAAAAATGAAAGAGAACATTGTACCTTTATGGTTTCAAGTGTAAACATTTCAATGTATACATGAATGTAACATGTTACAGGAATGTCATCCAATTATTAGTTTGTTGCTAAATATAACCAACCATTTAGTATAAAAAATGTTTATTTTTTTAATGTTGTGCGTGTGTATCTTGCATGTGTGTGTATGAGCTCATTCATGACATGGTGCTTAGTTAGAGGTGAGGACAACTTCATGTGTTAGGCCATTAGAATGAAAGCCTCTTTGTTGTTCAGAGGTATATACATCAGACTAGCTACCCCAGACCTGCAGGGACTTTTCTGTCCCTGTCTACCATCTTCCTTGAGTGTTGCATTTACAGGGAGACACTATCTCTCTTGGTGACGAAGTGGGTTCTTGTTTTTTCAGACACAGCCTCTCAAGCTTGCACAGCAAGAGCTTAACATACTTGGGTGTCTCCCCAGACAAAAATGCTTTTCTGTATGTGTTCCATCAGCTCTAGCGGTAGGCACACTTCCTGGAGGGAGGTGGAGAAAAATGGGTATAGTTCTTAGGAGGCAAACAGAATAGTTGTCTTGAGAAGAGTGAACAACAAAGAGACTGAAGCAAACCATTTTCAAGGAATTTTACCTAAACTGGTTTTAACACGCTTTCTTCCTTTGAAATGGTTAAAACCACAATTTACTTGTTCTTTGAAGTGGATCTTCATCTGCAAATCATTCCTGAGTTCCAAATCCATTGCAGTAATCTCTGTCTTCATTTCCAGAAACCATCTCCCCTCTTCTTTCAATTCCTCTGCCTGTTCTTGTATATTCTACTTATCTAGAATTCATATGGTGAAGGTTATATTTCATCCATCTCCCTTAAATTATATACATTTGTTTACTATGTGGATTCCCATATGTATTTGAGTTATTGTTAAAATGTCTTATTATTGTGTTGGCTTTAACAAGAATAACATGCTTACTTGAATAATAGCTGTAATATTTAAAGGGATTAGAAAGATTAGGAGGTGTGGCCTTATTGGAGTATGTGTCTCCCTCTGTCCCTCCCTCCTCCAACTGACCCATCCTCTTCCCATCCTCACCTGTCCCCAACTAGAGCTATAGTAATAAAAATTGCATGGTATTAACATAAAAACTGACAAGATCATTAGTGGATTTGAATTGAAGACCCAGATATAAATCCATACACCTATGGACACCTGACCTCTGCTAAAAAAGCCAGAAATACACAATAGAAAAAATGAAATATCTTCAAAAAATGGTGCTGGTGTAACTGGATGTCTTCAGGTTGAAGAATGAAAAGAGATTCATTTTTATCACCCTGCACAAAACTCAAGTTCAAGTGGATCAAGACCTCAACATTAAACCAGAAATATTGAACCAGATAGGAGAGAATGTAGGGAATAGCCTTGAGAACATTGGCACAGGAGGCAATTTCCTACACAGAACACTGATGGTTCAGACACTAATGTCGACAATTAATAAATGAGATCTCATAAAACTGAGTAGCTTATGTGAGGAAAAGAAAACTGTCAATAGGACAAAATGGCAACCTACAGAATAGGAAAAGATTTTCACCAACTCCACATCTAATACAGGGTAAATCGAAAATATATAGGGAACTAAAAAATAAGGCATCAACAAACTAAATAATACAATTGAAAAATGGGGTACAGCCCTAAACAGAATTCTCAGTAGAGGAATCTTAAATGTCTTGAGAAACACTTAAGGAAATGTTCAACATCCTTAGCCATCAGGGAAATGCAAATCAAATCTACTTTGAGATTCAATCTTACACCTATCAGAATGGCTAAGATCAATAACACAAGTGACAGATCATGCAGGTTAGGATGTAGAGCAAGAGAAAAAGTCCTGCATTGTTGGTGGAGTGCAAACTTCTATAATAACTATGGAAATCAATATGATAGTTCCTCAGAAAATTGAGAATTGATCTACCTCAAGATCCAGCAATACCACTTTTGGGCTCATACTCAAAGGATGCTCAGTCATTCCACAAGGACTTTTGCTCTACTATGTTCATAGTGGCTTCATTTGTAATAGCCAGAACCTGAAAACAACCTAAATGTCCTTCAACTTAAAACTGAATAAAGAAAATGTAGTACATTCACACAATGGACTATTACTCAGCTGTAAAAAAAAAAAAAAAAAAAAAAAAAAGACAACACGAAATTTGCAGGCAAATGGTTGGGACTAGAAAAATCATCTTCAGTGAGGTAACTCAGACCCAGAAAGACAAGCATGGTATGTATTCACTTATAATGCGTACTTAAACCAATTTATTTGTCATATTTCTCAAAAAAGGTCCTCCCTCAGAGACTTATTGATGTGTCTCTTGTATTATGTAGCCCATTTTATAATGTTTCTTCTAATTAAAGAAAATACTGATAAAAATTACTGTATATAACCTTGTTTTAATTGACCTGGAGCTCTTTATAACAGTAGATGTCCATATAGTTGGAGGCGTAGCTTAATGGAGGGCTGAAAGCAGGAACTCATCTGGCAGTGATTTCTGTACATGTGTATTTAAAGGTAAGGGAAAAGTTTCTTGTATAGTATGAACTCAGCATGTTTTGAGGTATCTGTGCATGCTACAATCACTACTACTTGTAAAATGCATTTTTATAAAATATGGAGAATGTTTTTACAGTGTTTGGTAGTCTGTTTACGATTTAAAGCATTGTATTAGTGGCCTTATTCTTATGCCTGACCCTCACAGATAAACTATTCAAAATAAGCATAAGAATAATTATTCAAAGATTTGGGGTTGGAATTTTCAAGTTAGATACAAAAGACTTTGTATATTTTTCTTGGTATGTTTGGAGAATATTAAATGTGTCTTTAACTGGAGTTGAGTCATACTGTCTGAAAAACATCATGATGATCATTATTTTATCTATCTAAAAAGCAATTAGATTGTGTTTAACATATAGTTGACAGACACATGAAGGCCAGACTGGTGATATTCTATAATCTTACCCAAGTAGAACTATTTATATTCAACAGCCTTGGATACAAAAGAATATTTGCCACTCCATGTCACTGTACTCTCCTGAGAGGACTCATCTCTTGCTGCCTTGCTTTTAGTGATCTGGAGAAGCAGAATGATACTTTGCAATGTTAGGAATTCCTTTTAACAGCCCAATGTGAGTTGAAAGCTCCCATGCCTGGGTAACAGACCCAGAGCTATTTTTCATCTGAAAATATTTCATCTTTTTTTTAATATTTCATCTTATACGCAAGAAAATAAAGATCTGTTACAAAAGGCCCACACTCCCCCCAGAATATGCTAATCAAGAGTAAAGACCAAGACAAGTTATATTGCTCTGTAGCAACAAGAGCTGATGTTCAAAGATGCATTTTTTTTATGCTCCCTGCTGCTGAAAGAAAACACACATGCACACACAAACACACTGCTCCCCATTGTTCCATTCATTATCGTATTCTCCCTGAATATTGAGTGCATGGTTTCATTGACTTTATGTTTTGTCAGCCGAAGGTACCATAATATATTAATACGCACTTCTGCAAAAGTTAGAGACATCACTGCAGTGGTACAATAGTTTTGAAGTGACAATTTAGAAGAGAATTAATATAATTTCCTTTTTTACATTTATAAAGTTATAAAACATCTTTACGAAGTTGGATTTTAGGTGATTGAACATTCATAAAAGACAAAAGTTCTATCAAATAGTCAGGAATAGAGTCTTTACTTTCAGTCAGATGAACTTTTGTATTATTTAAATCAATGGAGTTAATATTTCAGTGTGTTAGATAAAATAATAATGATTTATTCCGGACTTAAAATACATGTTTATGAATTTAATTATAAGAACTTATTATTTTACCTAGGTTACTAACTTCTATTTAACCATGTTTTTAGTTTCTAGACTAATCATTCTAAATGTTTAAAATTATATTTGTTTTTACTTATTTGGAGTGTCCACAACATTGTGTGCATTTGGAAGTTAGAAGAAAACTTTGGAACTTCTGGGCATTGTTCTGCTTCCATCAAGTAGGGACAGGGGTTCAAATATAGGTCCTCAAACTTGGTGGCAAGTTCACTGGTCCATTGCTGAGCCTTAGCCTTTTTTTGGAGGGAGGGGGTCGAGACAGGGTTTCTCTGTGTAGCTTTGGAGCCTTTCCTGAAACTCACTCTGTAGCTCAGGTTGGCCTTGAACTCATAGATATCCATCTGGCTCTCCATCCAGGATGCTGGGATTAAAGGCGTGCGCCACCAACGCATGGCACTGAGCCTTAGTCTTTAATAAATATATTATTGTTAAATATGATATATTTCTTTTTTAGGATACACATATGTTATCAAAACAAATAATGTAATGAAATCTTTTAAATTGAATTATTTGTGCAATCTAATTCTCCAGTTGATGCATAGAAACTAAACTATTTGCTTGTACATTTGGTAGTGCTATTACGATTTATTATAAATTACAAATAAAGACTTTGAATTGTATTAGTCCTTTTCATCACTATATTATCATTGTCATCTGTGTTCCAACAATATTTCTCCTTCCATTTTTAATTTTAGTTTTGAAACTCTAGCAATAACTCAGCTTTATTTGATAAGTTAAATATGTTATTATATAAAATAAAATAACGAAGATGAGGTCAATATGAGCAACATTCCAAAATGAAATCCTTGAATCCTTTTGGTGCTACTGCAAAACATATGACTTATTAATCAATAAATGTATGACAAATGGTAATTTGAAGATAATTTAGAAGTATTAAAATATCTTAACTGCTATATAGATCAGGTGACTACCTCAAGGACGTAGGTCCATGTTGTTTTCTATCTGTTGACCAACTCCTTCCAAAATATTAAAAATTCCTTTTTTGTAAGAGTGAAGGAAGATGATGCTGTAGTCCAGAGCATCATTTGATGGAGATGAAGCACAGTGTGAGTTTCTAGGTTTTTGTCCAGAACTAAGACTTTTGATCATCTTCCTTTGCTCCTCAGTCTCACTCTAGGTGATAGGATAATTTCTGTTTTATTTTTAACTTTTTTTTGTTTGTTTGTTTTCGAGACAGGGTTTCTCTGTGTAGCTGTGTAGATTTGCGCCTTTGCTGGATCTTGCTCTGTAGACCAGGCTGGCCTCAAACTCACAGAGATCCACCTGTCTCTGTTTCACGAGTGCTGGGATTAAAGGTGTATGCCACCACCGCCCGGCTTTATTTATCATTTGTGTGAGTGTGTATGTGTGTGACACAGAGTGTGTTTGAACATCACAGGACAATCTTATGGGGTAGATTCTTTACTTGCATTTTCAAATGGGTTCTTGTGACTGACGTCAGTCTTCAGGCTTGTGCAGTAAATGTCCTTACCAGCTGGCCATTTCATAAGCCTAAGGCAGGAAACATTGATGTCTGCTTTACTATAATGACTTTTTACTGATGCTTCCTTCTTTTCTTCCTTCCTTCCTTCCTTCCTTCCTTCCTTCCTTCCTTCCTTCCTTCTTTCCTTTCTTTCCCTTTCTCCATTTCTCTTTATTTTGTTGTGCTGGAGAGTGAACTCAATGTTTCATGTATAAGGAACAACCCTCTACAAACAAATTTCTATCCCAAATCTTTTTGTGGATTAATTTAATTAATTAAATGACTTTTCTTCTTAATTTAATTGAGAAGTAAAATGTATCTAGAAAGTGTGCACATCATAGGGAAAGTTGTGTGCAGTTTTGTGAGCTACATGTAACCTGGAGCATGTTCTTCACAGTGGACTAGCCATACTTCACAGTGTACTGCAATCACTACTTCCTAGGGTGACATACTAATTAACAGGAGGTTAAAAAGATTGCATGCACAAAATTCTTTGCAACAAGCAGCATAAATAATATCTGAAGGAAGTTAAATGTAAGTGCACTTTACTGAATAATAGATCCAAAATTAGTTTGTGCCACAACAGCTGTGTTTGTTTCTGGAGAAGCAAGTCAAATGTCCAAGGCAAAGCGAGTATTTTTGTTCAAGAAAGAGTAAGATTCCCTCCCCATCCCTTCACATCTCCAGAACAGGTTATTTGGTTATAAGAATATGTTCATACTTTTGCAATATTAGATATGGTCTTGGTAGATCAGGAACTGTCAAAACTGTCTAAACACTGCTAAGAGAAGAACAATGGTTGGATATTACCAAGATTTCAAAAGTTCCAAGATATCTGAGGATGAAAAGTTATGACGTAGTGAAGGGAGAAAGATGCTTACATGTTATTGGAAAAACAGTAGAATATCACCAGGAAGTGCATAAAAGTAAGAGGGAAAGAGTATGGGAAGGAGGGAGAAAGGGGTGGGGAAGGAGAGAGAAAAGGTTTCTGAATGAGGGAGGCAGGGGTGGGGAAGAAGAGGAGGCAAGGAAGAAGAAATAACAACAGGAGAGAGAAAAAGAGAACAAGTGAACTAAAGAAGTTAATTATGCAAGAATACATAATGTTCTAAAAATGAAAATAAGTAACACATACGTTACACTCAATTAAAATGTCAAAAAGAAATAAATAAGTTCCTTCCTTACAATAATTCTTCAACATGTTGGGAAAATCTGGCTTTAAAGCAGTTTGTCTGGTTATTGTAGAAGCTACTGGGTTCTGTAGTATCAGTGGACTGTCCTTGTGTGAACTAGGTAAGGAGATTTTACTATTTGGGATTTTTAATGGTTCTCTTATTTTATGTTTATGAATGTTTTGTCTGTATGTAAGTATGTGTATTATGTCCTTACACATTGCTCCCAGGGGCCAAAAAAGGATCTTTGATCCCCTGAAACAGAATTTACTAACAGAGTGAGTCACCATGTAAGTGCTGAAAACTTATCTCAGGTCCTCTGTAAGAGCAGCTGGTGTTCTTAATAGCTGAACCATCACTCCACTACCAGCTTTCCCCATTATTATATCCACATTTCTCGGTGCTTTTCGGTGTGTTTTCTGATCAGTAGGGAGGATATTTACCACTTTGCTGAAGGTATGGATTCTCTTTCCCACAATCAAGGTCCAGGGCTGAAAAAGACACCACCCTTTCCTACCATCCTCTTCATCCATTGCATCTCCCTGAGTTTACATTTGTGATTTTCAAAATATTTCCTTGTCACCATGATGGCGTGACATGGCTTTAAGGAGGGGAGGTGAACACAACAAAGCTTATTTTGTTCACTGATATTGTACAATATCTATAGTATTCTTGATATAGTATTGTACATCCCAGAAATTTGCTTCCACATGTTTGGACTATGAGAATACTAAACAGCAAAGGGTGGCACTCCTCTGATATCCTATTGTTTGGAAAGCAGGGGAAAGAGGATCAAGAGTTGAAGGCTAGCCATTTTTACATTGTATGTTTTGAAACTAGTGTATGCTCCCAATAGCCTGTCTTACAAAAACAAAACAAACAAACAAACATTAAAAAAAACATTCTAGTGGAAATGAAGCTTGTTGAAAGATGTATTCAATTCACAAAATTTTATAATTAAAGACTTTTGTATGACTATCAAGTCCCCTTTTTAAACTCTTATTCTTGTTATGGCTAATGAATCCTTTGTCCATGTCACTTTTTAAAGATCAATTTATTTTATTTGCATCTCTGTGTGCCTGAGTGTACACACACACACACACACACACACACACACACACGCACAAACACGTGTACCATGTGAATGCCTGACACCTGAAGAGGTCAGATATAAAAGAGAATTAACTTCCCTGGACTTAAAGTATGTTCTAAGATGCCTTGCAGCTGCTGGGGACCAAACCCCTGGATCCTACAAGAACCATTGTTATCAATGAGCCACCTCTCCAGGACAGGTTCTTGTAACACAAAATGCTAAATGGTCTTATTAATAAAAAAAATAAAAATAATAAAATAAAAAAAGAACTCAGAGCCCGATATTGAGGTGATCAGAGGGATAAAACAAGCCAGCAGCAAATTCTTAAAGCTAGGAAATCCTCATCCCAAGAGAGCAACTTCCTGTATACTCACACCTATATACATTTCTGTGTCCTGCTGTCTTACTTCCTCTCTCTGTCCAGTTCTATTACTTCCTGTCTGTCTGTATAGACCTCCAGACCTCTGTGGTTAACTAGTGCTGCAATTAAAGGCCTGTGCCACCATGCCTGGCTCTGTTCCTAGTGTGGCCTTGAACTCAGAGATCCAGATGAATCTCTGCCTCCTGAATGCTAGGATTAAAGGTGTGTGCTATCACTACCTGACCTCTATATTTAATATAGTGTTTGACTTTTTCCTTTGATCCCCAGGCAAGCTTTAGAGCACAAATAAAATCTCACTACAGGTTCTTCCTCATTTAGTACTATCTTTATTCATTTGTTTCAAATTTACATGTTTCTGTTAACATTTGAGGTTTGGATTTTGTTTTCAATTGTAAAAGAGATCCAGCACCATTGTACAACTAACAATGTGTATTTTCAGCTGATTAAATGTTGCAGATATTAAGTAATGTGCTTAGTAATGTTTTAATACATTATGAATTTTAAAATCACTTTTAAAATGTTATTATTAGTTAGAAAATCTAAATTTTGTTTGCTTTCTTTGTTTCAGTGTATAGTGTGGCCAAAACATTAAGTGATCTAAAATCCATGGTCATGCATAGTAAATAGTTGAAGATTAAAATCCTTAATCCTTTATTTGATTGGTGTTACTCTAAATTAACAGTTCTTAGTGGATTGCAATATTTATATTTTTAGTGTGTGAGATTACTGGGATATGGTCATTATTTGGTTTCACATTGTTTTCTTCTTTTTGACCCTTAAATATGCCAAATTCAACAATATTTGTATCTGTGTCTGCTCTTTATATTGATTGTTAGAACTCTAATGGGTTCAAAATCATTATAGAAATCCAGCCAAACTCTTACCTTTAGCTTGGCAATTTTGTGCTGGCTTTATATATTTTAAAGCATTTTGATACTCACAGTAATCCTATTAGTGCCACAGTGCGGTTACCATCCTTGTTTGGTGGGTGGGAGAATCAGGGCCCCAGCCTGCTGACTTGGCTAAGGACACCCAAACATCAGGAAGCATAGTGAGGACTCAAATCAGAAAACCAAACCCCTGTGTTTCTGATGAGCACTTAAGTCGAATAAACTCCTATTCAAGTAAGTGACATAATGCATTGTGTCTTTTTCAGTGCTGTTAGTTTTGAGATAGAAAAATAACTTAAAAAAAAAGAAAAAACAAAACCTCAACATAGATAAATCTTTGGTCTGAAAATCTGAAGCAGACATAAAGTACTGGTGATTGTGATTTGTATGTCTGCCATCAGTTTATTTACACAGCTAGATTTGTGTTACTGTGAATGAACAGTACAAACAGTTTCATTCAAAACCACTCTGCGCTGTCTATTGTAATTGTGCTATTAACACAGACTAGAGACTATGAATTACTTGTTTACAAGGAGACCGGGATCCTGCTGTGAATTATAGGCATATTAGCACAAAAGCCATTAATTCCAAACACTCTTTTAAGATGAAAAGTACCAATAAAATTTTAAGGAAGTGTCTGTTTCATAATTAAAAGCAGGTCCTGTATATATCTCATTTGAAATATGATGTGACATTATGCTCTAAGGTAGAAACTATCTGCACACAGTAATGTATCATGAGTCTTGATTGTATGTCAGAAATAATTAATAGTCATCTAGGAAAAAGTGTGTTATGTTTACATTTATCAGAGTACAATTATATTATCAATAACAACATTTCAATTAAAAGATGTCTTGCTATGGTTAGGCATTACTTAAAGTATCTGTTCTTTAAAACAAATGCCACTTAAACACATAATGAAACAACTAATTAAACTAGAAATATACTAATGAAGATGTCTGTTTCTCACAATTAACTCAATTAGACAAGGAGACACACGTGTGTGGAGACTTTTGTTGATGTGAGCATACATGCTATACGTGGGAGGAACAAAATATTAAAAACAGTATTTATGTTTTTATGCTAGCATAAGCACATTTCTGGGAAACAAATAAAAGAGCAAGTAGAGATAAGTAATATAAAACAATGTTCTAAAGAACAAAATATGAAATACGAGCTTCTGCTTACTTTCAAGGGTGGTGTGAAGGTGACCCATTTTCTGTGCTTTCTATACTATAGGGATTGCTTTCCTGTATGAAAGAAGAAACCCACTTCTCTGAGGTTTTTTATTTCCTTCACATTCTATAGTAAGCACTTGAAATTAAATTTGAAAGTATAATATCAATGCAGACAGTAAACATAAGAACTTCAGTAGCTTGCTCTCATTGTTCAGAACAGAGGCTTTCCAAAGAATTCGTTCTTAAGAATTCATTGCTCTCATACTTACTTCCTATACTGATCTCCTAAATATTACCTAATTTGCATGATAATTTGTACATTACACATTCATTTTTGTCCAACAGTCAGAAAATGAGTAATTTTGGTGTAAAATTGTGATGTGTTAATGAGCAGTAATTCTAGCAACTGCTGGGTACAAGAATTGTACTAAGTTGAGTATTGTCTCTAAACACAGGTTAGCTGAAGGGCTTTTCTAACACTTTCATTATAAACATATTAAAGAAGGTATCATTCTTACTCTCTCCTTATTTCCCAGTAGGCTTAATGAGACTCCCCAGAAACCTCCAAAAGCTCATAGTTCTTTTACTTTAATATGGAAAAAAGAGAGAAACAATCCAAAAATAAATCGTCTGCTGATACTGTAGCTGCTTTTAGAAAATGTATACTGTGGGATACCTGAATACAAAAATTGATTTCAAACTATTTTATTTTTAAGCATATGAGATGATTATTAACTTTAAAAGCAAGGCTATGAAAAGAAATGCTAAATTTGTCATTGACTGAGGTCCAGAACAGTGAATGCAGCTCTTAACATTTTGTTGCATTTGAAAAATAATTTCTCTGGTGTCAATGTTATCCAATGAGTTCAGAGAATCCAAGGGTTTTTGTTTATGTGTATCTGCAACTTTTGTTGCTAAAACTGGCCCTTGATATTATTAAATGCACAGGTATATGACTTCTGAGACTTCAAAAACATTGGTTTATCTCCAACTGCTCCTCCATGACCATTTTTACTCTATCATTGCTGATTATCATCATGGAGGGAGTTATGGTAGCACACAAGCAGATATGGTTCTGGAGAAGGAGCTGCTACATATTGGTATACAGACATCAGGAGGTAGACTAAGGGTCTCATTGAACAAAGCTTGAGCAAAAGCGATCCCAAAGCCCACACCCACAGTAACACAGTTCCTCCAACAAGGCCACAACTCCTAATAATGCCACTCCTTTTGGGAGCCATATTCTTTCAAACCATGACACTTTCCTCATCAATTTTCCTGTCTTTCTACCTTGTCTATTGTTTCCAGTTGAATAGACAATCTGTAAAATCTCTGAAACAGTGATTTTTCTAACTACTACATTTTGAGACTTCTCTTTGACTGGACTCTTGGAGCTCGGCCTGGTGCTTGGCTGTGGATCTTTGCATCTACTTCCATCAGTTACTGGATGAAGGTTCTATGATGATAGTTAGGGTATTCACCAATCTGATTACTGGGGTAGGCCAGTTCAGACACCTTCTCCATTATTGCTAGTAGTCTAAGCTGGGGTCATCCTTGTGTATTCCTGGGAACTTCTATAGCACCAAGTTTCTCCCTATCCCCATGATATCTCCCTCTATCAAGATATCTCTTTCATTGCTCTCCCACTCTGGCCCTGTTCCAGCTCAACCATCTTGTTCCTGTATGTCCTCATCCCCATCCTCTGCCTTTGATTGCCCCCCCCCAACTCATACTCAGTTTACTCAGGAGATCTCATCTATTTTCCTTTCCCAGGGAAATTTGTGTGTCCCTCTTACAAGGATTCTATGAGCAAGAGGCATCAAGATCACGATGGGGAAGCCTACAGAGACAATTGAACTAAGCTAGTGGGAACTCATGAACTTTAGACCAACAGCTGTGGAGCCTGGATGGGACTGGATTAGGCCCTCTGCATAAGCTAGACAGTTGTGTAGCTTGGTCTGTTTAAGGGGCCCCCTGGCAGTTGGATCAGGATCTATCCCTGGTGCACGAGCTGGCTTTTTGGAGTCCACTACCAATGATGGAAGACCTTGCACAGTTTTGATGCAGGTTGAGGGCCTTGGACCTGTCACAATTGAATTACCAGGTTTTGGTGATTCCCCATGAAAGGCCTTACCTTTTCAGAGGAGGGGATGGAGGTGGGTTGGGAGGAAGCCTGGGGGGGGGGCACAGGAGGAAGGATGACAAGGGGATCTGTGGTTGGTATGTAAAATGAATAATTTTTTAATAAAGAAAAGGAAAGGAAGTATTACTTTACTATTAAGATGATACCTGCCTCACTTTCGACTTTTGACAACTTTGGATTTGGGCTCCATTGTGTGTGAGACAGAAGTGCTGTGGGATGTCTTTCTGTATGCTGCGAATACATGTTGCTCTGGTTGGCTGATGAATAGAGCTGCATTGGCCTATGGCAAGGCATCTTAGAGGCAGGAAGGAAATCTAAGGAGAGAGGAGAATAAAAGGAGAGTAGGGCAGACGCTGCAAGCTGCCAGTATGAGAAGAAAGATGTGAAAATACCAGTAAGCCACAGCCATGTGGCAATTCATAGATTAATAGAAATGGGCTGAGTTAAGTTATAAGAGCCAGCTAGTGAGAAACCTGAGCCATTAGGCCATACAGTTTGAAAATAATATAAGCCTCTGTGTATTTATTTAGGTCTGAGCAGCTGCAGGACCAGGCAGGCACAGGAAAACTTCCAGCTACACACAAAGGAGAAGGAGACACAAGATTAATGAAGAGAAGAGAAAGCTCTGACTACAGTGTCCTTCCAGGATGCAGACTTTGCTTTTCCAAATGTAACACACTTACACAGCTTCTAAACCAAACAAAATATGAAATGGAAACTTACAAAGTTTCCCCCAACTCATAATTGTTCATTTTTCCATAAAACCAGAATTTATTGAATACTGATTGTATTCAGGTTCAGAATTTGGGGGACAAAATCATCTACAAGTTTTCAGATATCAACATGGGCATAGAATCTTGTTTTATACTAAAGTAAAATAGGATATTTTAAATAAAAACCA
Organism: Peromyscus eremicus; assembly: GCF_949786415.1. Lineage (NCBI taxonomy): Eukaryota > Metazoa > Chordata > Mammalia > Rodentia > Cricetidae > Peromyscus > Peromyscus eremicus. Next base: position 17,554,274 of record NC_081427.1, read on the forward strand.
CTGTTTCTTGCATTAGGTCAATTGGAAGTGTATTATAAATAACATTTAAGGGAAAGACTCCAATGCTATTGATCTTGTGTTCAAAGAGTCCAATATTGAGAGCAACGTCTCCCTCTTATAAATTGTCTTTCAAGTACGAAGGACATTTGGTAAGTCATTCTGATTGTGTACACTGTGGCAGCTGAGTCTGCTTCTGCCATTCAAGCAATGACTGTTAAACTTTAATCAAATGCATAGATCCATTAATTTTATTGTGTTGCTTAACAATATTCTTCAAGTAAGTCATTCCATCTTTAAGCCAAAAGGCATTTCTAAAAATGAAAGTTTAACAGTCTCTTCATTATATTGAGTTTAGTTTAATGTGGCCAAGTTGGGGCTGATGTCTTTGTGGAGGTTTTATCCATCCCCCTTTCCTTCCTCAGTCAAAGGCACACATAAACTATGCAATGAACACTTTTAATTCTTCTGCCTGATCTCTTATTTTACCACTGTTAGGCTGTGGTCCAAGCTAATTGTTCCCCACTCTTTGTTAAGGAAAGCATTTTTCACAGAACTTCATTTTGCTGGATAATAAGTTTTTATGTGGTTCATATAAAAAGCACAAATAATGACGTGCTTCACTTTAAAACAGGCTCCATTTATTGCCTTATAATATGTTGAGTAATTTTTCTTCAATGACCCATCTATGCTTGTGGGTATAACAAATATGCTGCACATTTTATTTTCCAAAGCGATGCCTGAATGGTGGCATATTCTTGCTTAGTTCTGTGTAGAGATCATCTGCTAATGAAGCTTGAAATTTATTGGCCTATTCACATGTAGATAATATGGTTTTGCAAAAGGTCTTTGAGAAGTCAGCTCAGACACCTATCATTTCTCATATAAAACCGACTTAAATATATCTACCTGTTTGAAGTGTCAATTCTTTATCATAATGAAATTATTTCTTCCATGACTGTAAAACTGACCTGTCCAAATTATTGTTTAACTCCCCAAACATCTGAATAGTCATGCCAACTCTACCTCAAGCAGGGTGGCTAGAGACAGCTTTCATGTGAATTTTAACCTATTATTTGGTATTGCAAAACATCAGCAAATGTGATTTGAATTGGTCAAAAGAAAATACAGGAGGCTGAAGAGATGGATCAGCAGTTAAGAGCAGTTACTGCCTTGCCAAATGCTCTAAGTCAGTTTCCTAGCACACACGTAGAAGCTCACAGCCATATATAACTCCACTTCCTGGGATCCAGTACCCTCACTGGCCTCTATGGGCTAGTGCACATACATTGTGCACATGATTCATGCAAGTAAATACAAATATCAATAAATAATAAAAATAAGAAAAGGGAAATAAATTATAAAAGTAAAGAATGACCTCATATATCATGTCTACTGTGACATAAAATCAGGCCATTAGAACTGGATTGTACCTTAGAGAGCATTGTTTCAATTACTTGATTTCTCAAATGAGGAAATTAAGAATCAGAATGGCTAAGTGATTTTCCCAATATCATACCTCTATGTAATTACAGAAGCCAGAATAGAAACTGGGTTATACAATACTCTACTGAGGGCCCCTTCTGTTAACCTTAAGTGAAATGAACTGTTATGATTTGGAATAGTTTGCTCAAAAAACCAGCTTTACAGTACTGGTTGAATCAAAGTATTGTGTCACCATAAAAGTTAAAACAGAGTTTAAAAAAAAGCTTATTAGTTTGATAGATTTAGATAAAAGATGTTTTTCCATGAATTTCAAAATACTTTTATCTATAAATCCATGGCAACATTTATATGAAAAAAATGTCAATATCACTAAAAAGCTTCAAAGATTTTGAATAGATCAAGGCCCAGATGAAAAAGGAGCACATGAATTTTAAGCCTCATTAACAATACAAAAATAATAACATGTGGAAAAAATAGTAGATAAAAGCTGTACTAACTAACTTTGGTGTGCGTGGAAACAAAAATATAAGTCAAATGAGATGAGATTTTTTTTTTCGTTTACTAACAATTATGCTATGAGATAATGCTTCTTTTACACTAGTTTAGTAAAATGTTGATTGGCCAGTAGCCAGGCAGGAAGTATAGGTGGGATAAGCAGACAAGGAGAATTCTGGGAAAGGAAGGCTGAGTCAGGAGATGCCAGCTTGCCATCCAGGGAGCAGCATGTAATGGCAGACAGGTAAAGCCATGGAACATGTGGCAACATATAGATTAACAAAAATGGGCTGAGTTTAAGTGTAAGAGCTAGTCAATAGTTAGCCTGAGCTAATGACTGAGCAGTTTTAATTAATATAAGCCTCTGTATGTTTACTTGGGTCTGAGCAGCTGGGACCAGGCAAGTCACAGGAAAATTTCCAGCAACAAAATTATACTAATTTTTGAAGGCTTCATGAAAATAAAACACCATTGTAATATTATTTTCTTTGAATTTTCAACAATCATTTACACTTCACCAACAATGAAGATTAAGTCTCTAGCTTAGGATATCCCAAATACAGCATGCATGTCATTTGAGAGCCTGAAACCAAAACCCAGAGACCATAGATAAGGATATATAATTCATGTTTTTATTTATTAATTTTAGTTTTATTATATTCCATTTTGCATGTTTTGAAACAACAAGATTAAACTTTCTCTTCAACATTTATCCCTACCGGAAAAGCCCAAAGCTTAGAGAGAGGAGCAAGCAGTAAATGGTGAGTATTCTCAGCCCTTCGCATTTTTTATCACACGTTATATATTGTTGGAAATAAAATTTTATGAAATTATAGTTACAGACTTGAAATGGATTTTAAATCTCTTCATTTTGTATGTCACAAGTGAGAGCTGTAAACCTGAAAAATTAAAGCTGTAGTGTAATTTATCTTTCCGATAAATAGTCTGCTATACATTATACACTTTTGAAGTAAACAGTAATAGACAAGACTTAAAAATGATATTTCTCCACGGGAAAGCATGTGATAAATAGTGAGAGATGCCATGAACATAACTGCAATTGTATCACTTCGATACTGAGAGAGGACTCTCCTCTTCAAACTCTTACATTCAGTTTGATACAGTGTACAAGACAACATCAAATTATCTCTATCTTTTAATAGTTGTTTCTGCTTATAGTACAAATACTTAAGCCAAATTGATCTGCAAATTCCCCTGGCAATAGACAGTTGTGTATAAGCAGTGTTCCTGATTACTAGGAGTTCCTTAAAATTCTACAGTAAGGATAAACTTCACCGAGTTGTTTTCAAATGTGGAGCAGAAGATTTAGATGTTCTGTAGCAAGTGATTTGTGGTATGTGGATGGATATTTTAATGAGAACCCAAACTCCCTACAAGGAAGTAAGCTTTCAAAAAGACTAGTCGTTTTGTTTGTGTTCTGGATTTTTGAGACAGGGATTCTCTGCATAACAACCTGGACTGTCCTGGAACTAGTTTTGCAAACCAGGCTGGCCATGATCTCTGAGAAGCCTGCCTACCTCTGCCTCCTGAGTGCTGAGATGAAAGGCATGCCCTGGGCTGCCCCCTAAAATCGTATTGATGTCTGTGGCCTGTGCTGTAGTGAGAAACCATGTAGAAGCTCATGATCCATGCTCCCACTGACCATAAAGGGCAAGTAAGTTCCATGTGCAGTGCTGTTGATGACTGTAGGTTCACAGTTGACAACGGGAGACATAGAAGTGTGACAACTTCCCCTGCCCCCCTCCCACAAAAAAAAAAAATCAAGCAGAAATAAAGAAAGACAGGGTCTAGATAGGAAGCCATTGAAGAATACTCTTAAAAATTGTGATAGGGTTGCTGAGGCTTAGCTCTTCATGGTTGATAACTTCTGGCAGGGTTGGGGTGGGAAAGGGCTCACTTTTCTTTAAGGGACTGGCCACTGGGGGTTTGGCCATGCTCCAGTGTGTACATAGGCAACACAAATCAGACTCAGTATTGTCTTTTCCTTTTTTCTTATTCTTCTTTTGTTTGGGGGAAGGTTACAAGGATGAGGGCAGACCTGGGAGGACTGGGGAGTGAGTGTGATTGGAGTGCATTAGGTGAAATTTCCAAATAATCCATAAAAATACTATGTTAAAAACATTAATCATAGCTCGGCAAACCCTGTGGGAGAAAGGGAAGGAAAGATTGTTGTAGCTAGAGTTTTTTCCAGTCCTGCCCAGCCCCACGGACCCCACAACTGCTTATAAAATAATCACTCAGAAGCTCATATTAATTAAACTGCTCGGCCATTAGCTCAGGCCTACCACTGTCTAGCTCTTACACTTAAACTCAGCCCATTTCTGTTAATCTGTACCTTGCCACGTGGCTCGTGGCTCGTGGCTTACTGGTCACTTACATCTTGCTACTCATTGCAGTGGCTGGCAGCATCTCCTGACTCAGCCTTTTTTCACCCAGCATCCTCCTCTCTCCTTGTTCCACCTACACTATCCTTCCTGCCTGGCTACTGGCCAATCAGCTTTTTATTTGTCAATCAATCATAGCAACACATATTCACAGCATACAGGGCATCCCACAGGAGACTGTAGGAGTAAGAGGGGATGGAGGATACCAGGAGAACACCTCCCATTGAACTAATTAAGCAGGGCTCATATGGGCTCACTGAAACTGAAGCAGCGAGCACAGGGCCTGCATGGGTCTGCACTAGGTCCTCTGTATATATGTTACAGCTGTTAGCGAGGTGTTTTTGTGGCACTCCTAACAGTGGGAGTGAGTGTGTCTCTGACTCTTTTGCCTGATCTTGGGACTTTTTCCCCTCCTATTGGGTTGCCTTGTCTAATCTCATTATGAGAGCTTTTGCCTTATCTTAGTGCATCTTGTTTTGCTGTGTTTGGTTGTCCTTTCTTGGAAGCCTGATCCTTTCTGAGGAGGAAAAGGAAGGAAAGGGAGAGGATTTGGGAGAAGGAAGAGGTGCCAGGTGTGGGAGGAGTGAAGGGAGGGGAAATAGTGGTTAGGATGTATAGTATAGTATGAGAGAAGAATCTATTTTCAATTAAAAAAAAAACACAAAAAAACGAGTCATGCTGTACACAGCCAGTCTTGCAGGTTGAAGTTATAATGTAAAGAATCAGACAGAAATACCAGTGTCTGGGGCATATACTGCCTTTCTTTTTCCCTCAGTAAAAAAAAATTCTACAGTTTTTTTCTAATATCCTATGAAAATTAATTTTCTCTCCCTTGGAACCACATATTTAATTGTAATGAGCACCACAAACATGCACACAGGCACACAGGCGTGCACATAAATAAACACAAGCAATACCAAGCACACTTAGCTGTGCAGCGTGAACAACAGTAAAGGCTTTGATACACAAATCATAAGTGTGCACATATTTGCATCTATATCTATCTTAGGCATAAATTTCCTTCTACCCCCTAATGATACTGAGCTTCTGTCTCTCCTACATCACACATGGAATTCTCTTGCCCTGATGTACATTTTCTGTTCTCACATACCAAATTGATTTAATATAGTTCAGGTCAAGTAAATATCTTCATTCTTGAAGTATAACCAGGCATTTTTGTTTCATTCATAACTATATCATCAAATTACCCATTAAAATTTGAAAGACAATCCGCTGTTCTAAAAATTGTAATAGGTTAACCTATTTTCTTGTAGTTGTCTAGTTAAAGTTTTATTGCTTTTTGACATTAATGAGATATATGAAATGCTAGCATTTCATTGGCACAGTCTTTCCCTTAATGTCACTTGACTGAGAAACCACAGTTTGTTTCAGAAGCTATTCACCTTTTATTATGTCAGCAATCCCACCTACATTTTCCTAATTCTTTTCTTTTGGTGTAAAATGAATTTTTCTTCTAGCACAATTAGGCATAGATGAGGAAGTGAGAATCTTTCATTCATTCCATTTCATTCATGTGTAATTATGGTAAAACGGTAAAACATCATAAGTCAGATACTAAATGTCCAGCTTTATAAGAAAGGGTATTTGCCCTTTAACAGGACCTTTGCTTCTCTGACAGCATCTGGTTGCCATTCCCATTTCCAATAAAGAGGAAATGTTTTGGAAAAAATAACAACTTTTTTTTTTGCTTATAAATTAAAGTTGTATTTTTTCAGTTAAGATTAATTCCTCAGATATTAAACGAGGTAAATATATTGATACAAACAGAGACAATTACTATCCAAAAATCTTTATTTTTGTCTCATACTTTTATTGCAATTTTCAAAATGAAGCCTCCATACTTCAAACGCAGGCATGACATCTCTCCTCGTACTTACTGTATATAACAATACTTGATTCAAAATGAACCTAAAAGAGTATGAAGGCTGACATTATTTCAGAGTTAAATACAAACCCATTAAAAACCCCTTTAAAGCTGACTGCTCCATCAGCTAACACTAAACCGTTTTCACAAGAAATATGACTTAATCTGAGTTGGACAGATCATAGAACATATATTCCCTGAATGTGTTTCTAAGAGGACTGCAGCCATTAAATATCATTTTTGATGCCTGTGATGGATCTGAGTACTCAATACTGCCTGCCTAGTCTACAGGAGCTACACTGTTATGGGACTTTCCAGGCAATACAGGTCAATTCATCAACATTTTCCTTAATGAAGTGAGCTCAGGAGGAATTTGTGGTATTTAAAAATAATGGTATTAGTATGCAGTTATAATGTAACATATTATTTAAATGGCCAGACTTTGGAACACAGCAACTTACTTTTGGCTCTGTGTTCTGTGACTTTATAAAAAATACATGCACATACACACACACACACACAAAAGCTGATTGGCCAGTAGCCAGGCAGGAAGTATAGGCAGGATAAACAGACAAGGAGAATTCTGGGAAGAGAAAGGTTAAGTCAAGAGTCACTAGCCAGACAGAGCGAGAGGAAGCAAGATGTGAAGGCAGAACTAAGAAAAGGTACCAAGCCACATGGCTAAACATAGATAAAAAATATGGGTTAATTTAAATGTAAGAGCTAGTCATCAATAAGCCTGAGCTAATGGCAGAGCAGTTATAATTAATATAAGCCTCTATATGTTTACTTGCAGGACGAGTGGGAGAGATTCGTCCCAACTACCAGAAAGATGGGACACAGGAAAACTTCTGACTACACACACACACACACACACACACACATATATACATATATATGTATATATATATAGAGAGAGAGACAGACAGAGACAGAGACAGAGAAAGACAGAGACAGAGAGACTTTGCATATGAACTAGGATGTACTCAATTTTGAGAGCCTCCAGCCTCAACCTACCTACAGTTAAGGTTATAAGTATGCATCACCATGCCTAGTTATAGCACACGCATACAGTATAAAGTAAGTTTGACTGTGGCAGCAGTAAAACTCTATTAAAATAAACATTATAAACCATGCATACAACAATCCTCAATAAGCTTTAGCTATATGAGTTGCCAGTCACTTGTGCCCATTTTCTTTTTTCCCATTGCCATGAGAGCAATCAGTTGTATCACTGAGGACCAGCCATGTTTAACTGTCTGCTGTCTGCTTTTTCTTCTACTTTATGTTCTTCCCTTTCATTCTTATACTTCACAGCCTTGCTCACTATCTCTGACTGGTATATATATAAATGTCGCATAGAAACCAGAAACAAGGGTCAAATCTACCTAGGAAAACGATACCCTAAGATAAAATAATGCAATGGACAAGTGAAAGTCCCAGAGAAGGCAGGCAAATCAGACTCATCAGTGTAACAGATCTGCTCATCCTGGATACAGAAACAAGGAGCTGGGCTAAGTCTTTTTACTGGTGAGAAAGCATCTCACATTAAATCTATTCATGGAACATTTTCTACGTGGTAAAAAACAAGATAACTGTTGCTGATTCCTGTTGCAGTTAAAATTACCACATGGGATTTTGCTGTACGAAAACAAGATAGCAATTAATAGGTGCCTCCCATTGTTCCTTGAAGAACCAAGGATTGTTACAGCCAGGCCATAAGTGCAAATTGTAATAACACACAGATGTTTTAACCAACAGACACATAAATGCATTATTATAAAATTTATTTACACTGCTTCTCTTCTATAAAAGTGTGTTTATACTCAACTGAATATTTGTCCAACTTCAAAGAGAGCTTATCATGGGTTTTAAAATGAACAGAAAAATTTTACTTGTAGTTCAAACTTTATTTACACTCTCAAAATAAAAGAAACAGGATAATTTTCTTCATGATTACTCTTTTTTTAAATAAATATTCTACTTTGCAGTTGAAATTATTTTTGATTAAATGCATTTTGAAAATGGGCATGAATCCGATAATTTGCATAACTACTCTGTAAATAAGTAGTCCAATCTACAATTTCTTACATTTTATAACTTGGAATTAAGTTCACAGAAGTCAAATCAATTTACCCACACTTTAGCTCTTCACAGTTGATGGCTTCTGGCAAGGAGTTAAGGGGGGAAGAATCATTATCTTTAAGGGGCTAGCCACTGGAAGTTTGACTGCATTCCAATTAGTATATGGGCAACACAAATTAGAACCTCCAGGATATTGCCATGTTTGAATCTCTATCCCAGTTTCCTTCAGTGATGAACTATGAAGTTGAAGCATAATCCAAATCAACCCTTTCCTCTCCAGTTTGCTTTTGGTCATGGTGTTGTATCCAAGGGATAGAAATCCATGCTAGGACAGGGCTTTTGTTCCAGAAAGTCACATGTAGAAGAAAGGAGGCAGATCTTTGCTCATGCCTCATAAAAAAAATAATAAGGTGGCTATACAGGCAGGTTTGCAAGCCTGAAAGGGAAAATAGCTAAGTTGTGATTATATTATGATCTCACTTTTTAAGTAGATTGAAGAACCTAATGTAAGATGTGAAATAATAAAGGTATTAGTGGATAATATTGGCGATTTTCAAAAATATGTGATTTTCTGAAAATCCTCCAATAGAGCAGGAAACAAAGTAAGAACAAAAATGGTATTACTTGAAATGATAAAACTTCTGCATTAGAAAAGGGCATATTTCAAGCACCAGGTTGAGTTCCAGGAGTCCAGTAGAAAAGAGAGAAGAGGGATTCTACGAGCAAGGGGCATCAAGATCATAATGGGGAAACATACACAGACAACCAAACCAAATTGTGGGAACTCATGAACTGTGGACCAATAGTTGTGGAGCCTCCTTGGGACTTGACTGGGCCCTCTGCACAGGCAAGACAGTTGTTTAGCTTGACCTGCTTAAGGGGCCCCTGGCAGTGGGATCAGGATCCATCCATGATGCATGAGTGGACTTTTTGGAGCCCAATGCCTAAGGTGGGACACCTTACATAGTCTTGGTTCAGGGAGGAGGGGCTTGGACCTGCCTCAACTGAATGTATCAGGCTCTGATAGCTCCTCATGGGAGTCCTTGCCTTGGAGGAGGTGGGAATGGTGGGTAGCTTAGGGAGAAAAGGCTGGGGGCTGGAGGAGGGAGGAGAGGAGCACCTGTGGTTGGTATGTAAAATGAACAGAAAATTTCTTAATAAAAAAAGAAAAGGGCATATTTAACGTAGTGAAAATATAGCCTAATGAAAAAGAATGAAATTTCCAATAATTATACATCTGCTAGAAAATTAAAACATAGAACAGATAAAGAAATTAAAAGTTAAGTATCTAGAATCCAAAGAATCCAATCACTAAATTGGAAAATAAAATCAAGACAATTATCCAAAAATGAGATGCAAACTCAAACTGTCATATGTTATAGAATATTGTTTTAAGGGTGTTACTTTTGTTTATGCTTTGGAACATTGGTTTAATGATGCAAATATGTGTTTGATTCAATAAAATTCACCTACAGTCAGGAGACTGAGTCAGCAATTAGCTGACAGAAAGTGGTAGGGAGGAGCCAGGTGGAGAAGGGCTTTTAAGGAGGGGGAGAAGAAGATGAGGATTTTTTGGAGGACACAATTAGGGGAAGTGAGCTATTTGCTATTCAGCCTTTTTGAAGAGCAGAATTCCACCTTAACCTTTAAATGTTGAGTTCTTTAGAGGGACAGAGATTTAGTTAAGTTCCCCCCATAGCTTTGAAAGAATCGGTGCCTGAGGGAACATAATTCCCTCTGGTTAGGGCCCTTATAGGAATGCAGTTGCTGATTATGACCTCCTTGGCTTAAAAGGCAGCAACAATTAAAAAACAGACAACAGTCACAATCAGCAACTATCACACTTAGTAACACCCAACTAGCTATGGTATCTATGGTCTATTACCCTAAACCCTAACAGTTTCAATCAGTTATAGACAAAGTCTGTGCACAAAATCAAGCACAGATGAGCAAAGTTTATAGATTTCACTCAACTTCTAAAAAAAGATACAAGTTAATGTCATACAGACCGAGCATGTTGCATTTATGTATTTAGTAATATATATGTATATAGCTGTATATATCTATGTGATAACAATTAATGTTAAAAAAAAAAGAGGCCATGAATTCAAAACACAGTATGGAGAGGTACATGAGAGTGTTTGGAGGTGTGAAAGGGAAGAGGGGAAAAGATGCAATTATATTATAAATTCAGAAAATAAGAGAAATACTTTTTAAAAGGTTAGTGCTTTAAGATATATCTAAATGCTTAGTAGTCAATAAATATTATTTATTTTATTTAATTAGACAAAGAATGAGTGAATATTCAATTTGCCAGATAATGTTTACTCTAAGTGAAAAAATGTAATCACAGTATTGAGACTTTTTTAAACTTAAATTGTCATGTCATGTCAAAAGCTTTATGCTTAGAATTATAATTTTTTTGTCTCTTCTCTTTTCTTAACATATCAAAGCGGTGATTTAGTTATACAAATGGGAAGGATTTGATTAAGAAGAGAGTACAAAGATGGCCGAGACTTGAAGTCTGGCCCAGATTCAGGGGAGCCGTCTTCTTGTCCATGAATGAGACACTCAACCCTCTTTATTGCCTTCTATTTTATTCTCCTTCCGATGCAGGGAACCCATTCTTTTCCTCCCTTTGCTCATTTTCATTTTGAAAACATATGGCCGTGCATTTTCATAAGACACTTGTCAAAAGACAATTCTTTCATCGTGCTGTCTTTTTGTAGTAACTGTCAAAACCTGTCATGAAGCCAGCTTTCAGCGCCTGTCGTCACAAAATGAACACTGCTTAGCACATTTGCAGACTACTGCACATTGATAGCAACAAGAACGGTACCAAGGTAACTCAATGAGAATGAAACTCCTTGCAGTGGTCTTTAAGTTTATTTTCTGGACTCTGCTACACCCTGACCCCATTGTTTCTTAAGCCACATTTCCTCTTAAAAGACCACTCTGACTCACTGTGTGCACCCTGCCTGACATCTCAGGGAATATGAATTAGGCAATTCCTTGCTCTCTCTACTCCCCAGATAGTCCATATGGCTAACAGCACCTCCTCTCATCTGCATATTTGTAACCATGATTAATTCAACTCTTAAATAATACTAGGCACTTTTCACAAACTGTCTTACATATTTTACCTTCCATTCATAATATATATTATATTGTAAGTTGAATGTTAATTTCCATGATAGCAGGAGATATTTTCTGGTTTTTATCCTGAATGTATTTCCACAAAGCGGAAAATGTCTTGTCTGCTGAGATTATTCCATAGATAATTTAGAGTTAATGTGTAATATTGCCAAAATTCCTTCCAATGTATTTCACCTTTCTGTAAGTTATTAGAGCTGGTTCAGTGTGTAAGCTTCAGTGTCACCACTAGGTCACAGCTAGTGGTGGAATGCTTGTCTTTCCTACACAAGCCCTGTCTTCATTCCACAGTGCTACATAAAGAAAGAAATCCCAGCTTTCATGATTGGAAAGCGTAAGTTCACCAATGTGCTCAACTTGGCTTAAACCACTGGAAGTTTTCCAGTTTCCTATGAACCTTTGGATGTACACACCATAGTCTCGGGGAACTACCTTTTAACGGATTCTGTGAAAATTCATGACTAGCTCAAATGAAACCTTTTCTCAGCTTCCTTTGAAGTATACTTCCTTCCTCACATACCTTATATCTGTCTGTACTTCAGTTGTCTTCCATCCAGGTTATTGAATTCATTTTCATAGTTTCAATCCACATTCATTCACGAATTATCCTTCTTATCCAACCTCTATCTCTTCTGTTCCATAAGGTGTCTCAGAACCAGCAACTACTTTGTCTGTGAACCCTCTGTCTTCAGATATGTACAAAAGAAGCATTCTGCCTGCTCAGCAATGCCATGAATTACCAATGTAGATGAATAAATGGCGGTACATGAGCAGGAGTGTATGCTAGCTTATTTAGTCATTTCATATGATATACGCACCTTTAAAAATCATGTTGTTCATCAGAATAGCACACAATTTTTTATGTCAATTAAAAAGTAAAATGATTACTTCAGTAAATTCAGTTACGAGATAATACTTATGGCCTCCACTAAACCCATATTAGAATTTTAGTCATTTTGTGACTATTTCAACTGACAAACATTTTGGGGACTGTTTCAGCCATGAACCCTGGAGCTGAGAAAACCCTGTTTGAGTACTAACATTCTCTGGCTTTGCGTATTTCCCCTACTATTGTTGGACTGAGAATCACTGAAGAATGATTGTGGGTTCGGGGTACAAATTTTCAATACCAAAGATGAAACATTCAAGATTTCTTGTAAAGTTAGAAATTTTTATTAGCTGTCATTTATTTATACAAATATAAAAATAGGCCAGTTTATATAATGTGTATTTTTTATGTCTTCAAAATCAGTTGCATCTATTGTTAATTCAAGGTTTGTTATGTAGATTTAAACTATGCTTTTTCATCTGTGCCTAAAGTTAAAATTTGAGGGCCATTTTGATGTTACTGGAACACAAGGGTTTTAGGAGATAAGTAGGTACTTATAGTGAATTAGTTCCCTTTCTCCAATGTTAACTCTTACAAGAATTGACTTGTTTCTGCTGGACGAAGATATAAGACAAGGTTGTCTCCTGTGTTTTGTTTCATTTTCATGGAACTATTTGTTAGCTCTTCTGGTTAAAGAAAAATCAAGTTTTGGCTAGAAGCAGTCAAGATGTCATTTGAGAAAACATTTCTTTATAAGTCATTAATTCTCACACGTTCTCTCACAGCAACAGGAAACATACTTAGGCACCGCCTTTGTCAGGCTTCATCACTATCTGCCTATATTTGCTTTCATATTTCCAATCACAAAGGATACATTTATGTATATTTGCTTACATATAGCTAAATCGTATATTTATATTGTATGTGCCTGTGAGGGAAGAATTTAAAAGACAAAGGAAAATGTGGTGAAAGACAGAAAGAAACAAAGACAAAAACAGAAACTAATAGAGATATTGTGTTCACTATCAAGCAAACCCTTAGAGGGTAGGAATTTTTTTTAAATTTCTTCCCAACCATTCTCCCAATACTTCTGTTATCCCAAATTTCACTAAGTCTGCAGCAGCTCCTTGAACGTACCGAGCATGTGGAGAAATGCTGACACTCACCTGTGGCACTACTGTGAGGAAGGGGATGAAATGAGCCCTGACAAAAATACTCAAAACTCAAATCACATGCGTTGAGAGCTTCAAATTGAATTTACATTATTAACCTTCTCAAATTTCAGAACCATTGGCTCTGTTTGCTTGTGGCCATTTGCCTATTCACGTGCTTTATGATCTTACTGCCGTGATCATGTTTCCTTGAGAGTTGGTAGAAGTACTTGAAACTTGGGCTTAAGGAGCTTTCCTGAGTAGGTTGTTTGAGTTAGTAGAGCTCTGGAATCTAGAGATTATCCTGACAGCAGCTAATTTTAAAATGGTATTTTAGGACTGCATGCTTTTAGAAGTCATGATAGAGTGTGAATGGAATCCTATGACTCTCAAATTCCCATGGTGTCCTCTTGTCTTTCTCTACATTCAGCAATTTCTTTGACAATCATAAATGCATTCCAGCTTCATCAGTAGAGTAGAATGAGTGTCATACTTGTAACATCTTAGCCTCAGTTTGAGGCTTGGGTCTGAGTATTAAAGTGACCACAGCGGTTCTCTCCTTGTTCTCTACCCTAGAGTTGAATATGGTCCATTTAGTCTCCAGACACTGGGACAAATGTACTTGACTGTAGCCTTTAAATTGGCCATTAGGGTCTAATATTCAAAAGACACTGATGCTAGCTATTGAGTTGATTGTCAGATCCTACCTCTTGCCTGCTTAATACACCACTATGAAGACCAGGTTCTTCTTGGCTACCCAATTAAAGGGTAAGGAGGAGAGAGAAAATACAGAACATTTCACAATATGAGGTCTTCTCTGTCTCTTGCTAGATATCACCCAGTCGGCATGGACTTCATCCCCTCCTCCCAGAAATGCAATATCATAGGAGAGTATCCCTGCATGTTTCTTCTGATTCACAAATATCAGATCTGTATCTTTATGTGAAGATCTTCCTTGTTTTGTTTGTTTGTTTGTTTTTGGAATGCCCCTTTTTCCTTCATTAACATCTTTCATATCTAATCTCCTGTATATGTAATTACACCCCGTTGATTATAACCAAGAGAATAACAAACACTATCTTGAGAGAAGCACTACATATCAATTCCTCCCCTTAAAGATTTTTGACATTAATTCGACAGTTGTATTCCAAAATTAAGCAAATTAATTTGGTGTCTTTCCCACATCATCTTACTGTAATATTCTTTGCAACTAATAAAACAAAATAAATATTTAATTTATTTTCAATATTGAGAATTTTCCACAATTTTTAAATACAGCTTCACTATATTGTTTAATTTTGTTCAGTTCAGGCCAATATTTCCAGAATTATGATAATATTAAATGGGGCTCTGTCTTAAAGCAATGGGATTTAGTGGTTTGTATGATTTTTCTCTTCCTTTCTCATTTTTCCATGTCACTTTCGTATGAATATAAATCTCTGCTTCTTTTTTTTTTCTTTTGACCATGAGAAGGCTGGGGTAGATATTCATAGCCATTAACCTTCCATCCATTTAACCAACTATACTACATGTTTCTCACATTTAACCAGGGTTGACTTAGCAAGGCTTTTATTCTGGGTGAGTGCCCAGCTTCACCCAAATCACAAATGCTCTTTGCTTCACAGAACTCCATTGCTTCTGCTTCCAAAACCAATTATACCTTAGCTAATCTCTTGCCCCTTTAATTTTCCTTGATAGTTTTCTGAGTAAAATGTGCAAGCCACTAAGGCATTATTACTCCCACTCTCTAGTTTTCCCATTCTTGGGTAAGAATGCCTGCCTTGTTCTGGCTTACTATGAATTAATTAATAATTTTCAATTCTGACCAATAACAAAAATTCCCCTGTCCTAACACAGTGATATTCACAGTTATATTAAGCATTTAATTCTCAACATTTTATGCTTTCTAAAATCACGTGAATATTTTTTATATATGTTAAATCTACATGTCCCCTTGAACCCATCTAGACACATTTGTTTATCTATCAACAGGATTTCTTTTTTCTTTCTTTTTTCTTTCTTTTTTTGACTCCAGGGTGTTGGGACTAGATCCATATTCATTCATGTGCTAAAACCCTTTGAGGGAACATTTGCCCTGTAAAATTCCTTGAAACCCTCTCTGAACAAAGGACATGTTCTTTCCTTCATGTATATTACCTTAACAGGCTGTGTATTAGTGTATTATTACATTTAAGAAGTGCAATTATCATGCAGTTCAGACTCACCGAAGCCTAGTCAATTTTCAAGGAAATAACCAAAATCATATTGCTGATTGGAACTAAAGTGATATTAGTGATGGCAAGCAGCATTGTGAGGGCTTCTTGGAAGAACAGTGGAACATAAATTTTCTTTATATCCTGGACGCTCTACATAAGATTGAGCCAGAGTAGGCATGAAATATGAACCTTTAACCAAATAAGCTGAATTCTTATATAATGCATATTTGAAGACTTATGAAGATTTAAAATTTAAAATATTTGTTTCAAGATTATGGTCTATTGCTCATTGGAAAGAATAATGGGAGATATTTATTTATCTAAGAAGAGTAGCTTTGCTATTGACTACGTGCAATAACTGCATTTTGGTCATTTAAAGTTTTGAAATCTTGGATCCTGCAACCTTGTTTTCTATTTTTAGATGGATTTAAAGATTTCAGCAACATGTGGGGCAGGCTGCTAGACACATTTGTTTCTTGGCATGAGTCTTACATACTTATGCCATACCTGATTTTATTGAATTTTTCTTGTTTTTGTTTCCTTCAATTCCTTTGTGATTACTTAATTAACTTAATTTTTATTATATTGAATTATAATGCAACGAAAATACTTTCCAAACATGTCTTGAAATAACATACAAATAAAAAATTAATGGCTCGATTTTTCCCTTGTTTTTAATAACTAAAATAACCTTACACTTGAAAAAGTACAAAAGGATAATAATGTATTAATAATCTATTCATCAATTTCAAGTGTCAGTTCATACATAGTACTTCACATTCCATCTATACTTAACAATCATGTGTTTAGCAACTGAAGAAAGATAAGGTTTGAAACACATAAACTGTTTCTTCAACCTGTTTTACTTATTTAAAGTATTGTAGAACGTTTAATGCACTCTGGATTTTTCTCTATCAGTCAACACTCCTAAACTGAAATGTAGAATAATGTTTTAAATTATTAATTACATCATTATGAATATATATTTCACAAATTAAAATGCACATTGTATTTTTTAAAGTCAATTATTAAAAAATAATTGAAAACATCTGTTAATACTGGAGAATGTCTGCCACTGGGAATTCTGATTATTCAGGGAACAATGTGACAAATCCTTACTGTATTAGACATGAAAATTCGGTTTCTCTTTTTCTATTGCACATTTAAGGCTTTATTTATTCTTTTATTTTCTCTCAAAGATTAGTTTTTAATTATTGTAAAGATACATCCATTTCTATGTATATTAGTGATTGGCCTCATGTATGCCTGTGCAGCACTTGCATGCCTGGTGCTCCCCAGGGCTGGAAGGGAGCATTCATTGGATTCCAAAAACCTGCAGTTACAGAGCTGGCATCCACCATGGGGATGTTGGAAATGGAACCCAGACCCTCTGCAAGAGCAGAGGCTATTCATTCTTAACCATGGAGCTGTCTCTGCAACCCCTCATTTATTGTATTTTTAAGTATGTCTATGAGTTTGTATCTGTGTGTAGATATGTGCATGTGAATTCAGGTGCCCATGAAGGCCAAAAGCATGGATTTCATGGAGCTGAACTTATTATAGTTGGTTCTGAGCCTCCTAAACTATATGCTGGGCTTTTGACTCAAGTCTTCTGAAGAGCATTACATCTTCTTAATTAGTGTGCATCTCTTCCAGTCCACTTTTAAAGTTTTTTTTTAATTTGTTTGGTTTTTGTTTTCATTATTATTACAGGGCTGTAGAGATGTCTTGGTAGTTAAAATTACCTCTTATTTTACAGAGGAACTGGGGTAAGTCCCAGCCTCCACATGGTGGATCAGAATAGTCTCTAAATTACAGGGTATATGACACAATTCCTGAGCATTGTTGAGCACCAAGCATGCATGTTGTAATCATACATACTTTCAGGGAACACACTCAAACACTTAAAAATTAAAAAAAAAATGTAAAAATAAATGAAGGAATTCTTATGTTTAATTTGTTTATTGTGTTTTTGTGTGAAAGCATACATATATTTGTGTGTGTGTGTGTGAGTGTGTGTGTGTGTGTGTGTGTACACATCATGAATTAAACAATGAAGTGAATGCTGGCATCTGTTCTCTCTGTCTACCTTGTGGGTCATAGAAACTGAACTCATGTAGAAAGGCTAAGTAGCAAATGTCCTCACCAGCTAAGCCATGTCTCCGTGTGGTTCTCTATTATGCTCCTAAATATAAAAAGATACGAAGTGGGGGAAAAATGAGCTTTCTCTTTGAAAAAAGTTAAGTACTTGAAAAAGTTGGTAGAATTTTCCAAATGTTCACTGTGCCAGTGAATGCACTCTGAAATGTAAAGGAGAACACTGAATTGGTAGACCTTTAATTTGGGTCAGTGCCTTAAAATGAAAATTGCATCATTATCTTTTAAATGGATATGCTACCTTTCTTCTATTTTTGAGAGTCTAATTGTTTGTATTCAGTGAGTAACATGTTATGGGTAAAATACTTTTCACATGTAGATTTATACAACTGCCAAAATGTCTATGATTCTGTAACAAAATTTGAGCATCAAAAAGAAAAGGTGTGAAAGATATTTCCTTTCATTTAAAGAAATAGGAAACTAGATTATAAACATTCACAAACAGAATCTGAAACAAACAACAACAAAACCATTTAATTTCAGTTCAGCTTATGCTACTAGTTATATATGTGAATTCAAACAAGTAATTTTATTTTTCTTAAATTGCATTTCTCCTTTCTAGATGAAAACAACAGTGTTTGCCTTTATTTCATATGATTGAGTGTAATATCAGAATGGAATTGTATATTTGAAAGTAAAGTTTCAAGTTGTCTTTATTGTGGAATGCTGACCACTGGTATAACATGGCCATTGTCCTCTTGAAGTCTCAACATCTGTGATAACACATTATGCAAATATAGCAGCATACGATTGGGCCTCTTAGCGTCTGTCATATATAGGGGAAGGAGGAGCTCATGAAGTCCCCCCAAGAAAAAAGTATGGTTTCTAGATCATAGGATTTCAAGAGGTCCCACCTCTACCCAGGAATACATAGGGATACATTGCTGAGACAGAAAGCCATGTGTAAGTTGCCCATGTCCTCTAAATTAGTCCCCATCCATGCTTCTGTAAGTGACCACAGTTAAATTTATTTGTTCACCAAGATAGATTTAAGTGAAACTGCTTCATTGGTTTGTCGTTTGTACACTATCAAGGTTGAATAGATGTTTGCCTTCCCCAAGAAAAATTCACTCATTATTTTCTAAGTTCAACATGATTATATTTGAAAATACCAAATTTTATATCTGAATTCAAATCTAATGTCCTGATAATATGATAGAGAGAAATAGATATGGAAATTCTACAAGAAATCTCATTAAACTTAAATTTGTTAGGAATCACACAGATGAACCTAATAAATATATTAAAGCAGAGTAGAGAGCTTAATGATTATGTTAGAATCTGATACCAGGTCCACGAGGTCACATATGCTTTTTCCAAACTGGCAAATTTGTGATAAAGATTGAATAGAATATAATTCTAACAAATGTCTACATATTGGATATGAATATGAGCTGCAACAACAAAAGTTTCAGACTGTATTATGAACTTATCACTGATCATTTCAGCTTTGCTACAAAATCTAAAAGAGAAAATTAGGATATTTTACCTTAATATATTTTTATTCATGAAATTAACTTTTATAAATATAATCATGATTATCTTAGTTGCTGTTCTATCTTGGTCATCATGGCCAAAGAAACTCTTACAAAAGAACACATTGAATTGAGGACTCGCTTACAGTTTCAGAGACTTAGTCCATTATCGTCATGGTGGGGAACATGGAAGCAGGCGTGGCAGGCAGGGTACTGGGGACACAGAAGAGAGACACATCCTAACCCACAGTCAGAGAGCAAGAACATGTCTGGCATGGACTTTTTAAATCTCAAATTCCAATTCCCAGTAACACAGTTATTCCAATGAGGCCACACCTCCTAATCCTTATAATCATCAAACAATTTCACTCACTGGATACTATACATTCAAATATTTAAGCCAACGGGGCCATTCTTATTCAACCCTCACAATAATGAAAGAGAAGAGAAAAAGTTCTACATCTTGAAGACAAAATCCCTTATACCAGTGAACACACAGATAAATGAAAGAGCTCTGGACTCAGGCTTCTTGGAATATTCCTTCACATATTCTAGATCTTGATAATAATGAAAATTCAGTGAGTATTTATTATTTCAAACTTCCTTCTCTTGCATGTAAATCTGTCTTGAAAACCAGGGTAACCAAGCTACGACTATGCTAAGATTTGCACTTAGCAGTTCCCTGGATATTTACATGTTTGATAGCTTTGAGTCTGAGTCAAAACTAAATACCAGCTATGTAAAGAAATATAATGGGTATCCTTCAATTTATTTATTTTTTGGTAGGAATTTGGATAGGAATGGAACTTTAAAGTAAAATACTAGTAGCACAGGAAATAACCCCAAGTGTTAACAGATGAAACTACATGAGAATAATGTTTCCGTTCAGCAAGGAGAAACACAGCAGAAATAACAGTGTAGAGAATGGTAGACAATTTTTGCTAGCTACTCTTCAGACAATGGCCTAATACACAGAATGTGTAAATGGTTACAGAAATTAAGTACTAAAACAGCCAATCAACAGACAAACTAATTGACATTTTGAAAAAAAAAGGAACATGAATGTCACATAATCATTTTCAAAACAATCAGTAAAAATAGACATTGGGAGTGCAAATTAAAACTAATTTGAGATACTGCTTTAACCTAGTCAGAATGGCTATCTTCAGCAAATCTAAAAACAAATGCTGGAGAGGATGTGGAGAAAAAGGAACCTGACACTGTAGGCAGAGGAAAAAGTTAACATAGCCATTACTAAAATCAGCTTTGAGAGTTCTAAAACAAATACAAATAGAATCACCATATAATGCAACTATTTCACTTCTGCGTAGGAACCCAGAGAACTCCATATTCTATCATAAAGGTATTTATTTTCATGTATATTTTCTCATGTTTATTGCTGCTGTATTTATTATAGCAAAGAATTAAAATGAATCTTGTTGCTCATCCACAGATAAGTAGGGAATAAAAATTTGGTAAGTAATATATATATATATATATATATATATATATATATCATTACTTATATATATCATATATCATACTATATATATATATGGAATATAATTCAGCTCTAAAGACAAATGAAATCACATTTTTTGAAGGAAAATGGTAGTACTTAGAATAAATACTACTAAGAGAGGTCAAACAATTTCAGAAATAAAAAAATACATATTTTCCCTTATATGTGGAACCTAGGCACTAATATATTTCCTTATATATAAACAAATATGAACATAGGTATAGTATGCCATGTAGAAAAGAAAACAAGGAAAATTTAAGGGCAGTGATAAGAAAGAATTAAATTCAGATAACATACACAGATTATGAAAGAGAACATAAAGCTAATTGCTAGTGTAGCACTAATTATATCATTTTCGGGGTTGGATAAGTGCCTAAAAATATACTTCATACTGAATGTATAAAATCCATAGTGAAGTTTCAGTATCACTATTAAAATTATATAGAAGAAGTCCTTTGAGATTCATTTACTTCCGATTAATTTCAGTGTGTGTCTTTTTAATTTGCACTTTTGTGTAATAAGGTTTATAAAATAAAACAAATGCATTGCAACCATGTGGAATAGTTCAAATTTTACTATGTATGCAGAAGGGTAAGTTGATGTAATTGACATGTAAGTGTTGTAAATGTAAATTCATTCAGTAACACTGTGAAAACCTCAATACAAATCCAAGTAAACCAAACAACAGAACATTCCCCAATGACTTAAAGTAGGAAACAAAACTCGAGAAATGTTTGCTCAACCATAATTGTGAATCAATCTGTTTAATTTTCTCACAGTTGATTTTGTTTAATTAGAAGCTGACATTATCTAACTTCACGTTCTATATAACTGTACAAGAAATAAAGGAAAACTCTGACACATTGTGCTTTTCCTAGAAAAGAAATGTTTAGTCAATGAAAATATTGTATTGATGTCTGTTTCATATATTTTTTCTGAAAGTAATTCTTTCACATATCAATATATAATACATAATTACTACACAGAGACATCCATACTGCATCAATCCCTGTTTGAGTTGCTAATAATTTCATGAAATAATGTAGTTCAAAATGATCAATGTAATATCTATCTCTAACATTGAACACTGATTCTCCAAAAATCATTCACATCAATTAAAATCCATCAAAATGGGTTAAAATATGTAGCATTCTGACAAATGTTACTCTCATCTTTTAACAGACATGGTGGGAGGTTATATTCATCATGCCCTTTGTTATATTGTCCATGCATATTAAAACCACAAACGCAATTCAGCTATTTAACCATACAGTTGTGATATCATACAAAGGATTTTTAGTCTCAGTTCAATTCTGGATATATTTTTAACTTGCTTTGTTCTTCTATAGAGGGTACTGTGATGGAGAATAATATTATAGAATTTTGCAGCAATATGTTCATGCAGCTTATATTCTAATATTAAATGTTCATAGATGATAAAACTGCAAAAAGAACACTAACAAATCTATATGAAAAGACACCATTTCCCACCATAGGACTATGTGTTGATAATTAGACATTATTTTTAAATGGTAGATTTAGTTTTCCTATCTCTCTAGTGAGTAGAATTCTTACGTTTGTCAGCATGTAGTACAGTTTCTTAGTAACATACAGTCTCTCTTTTTGTAATACTTATTTGTATTTCATACATTACATACTAACTAGAGTTCCCCCGTCCTCTGCTCCTTCTCAGTCCCTCCTCACCTCTACCTCCCCTCTGCTCCAGATCCAATCTTCCTCAGTTTCCCTTCAGAAAATAACAGGCTTCCCAAAAATATCAACCAAACATTGCATAATAAGATGCAATAAGACTAGGCATAAACTCTCTTATTAAGGCTGGTTGAAGCAACCCAGCAGGAGGAAACAGGTCCCAAGAGCAGGCAAAAGAGAAAGATGGCATAAAATTAACTTATAACTGAGAAACAGGCCAATGTGGGTAATAACTAGACTGGATTAAAGTCATTATTACATGTGTTTTTAGCAAAAGGCTGAAAAAAAGATGAAGTAAATTAATTATGAAAGTTGTGCTGAAATTTCTGTTCATTGCTACTATAGGAGCATGCCATGTTTGGGAAAATAGAAACATGCTATTTCCCTCAAACTATTATGTATTGTGTTTCTAGATGATCAGCTTAGCAAATGAGTATAAATTAATTATTAGGTTCACAAAAATTTGTTGATCATATTTATAGTAATGCTAAATCTGAGTAAGAGTGCTCAGGTGCACGTAAGCTTGCACAGGCCACAGATAGTTCTATTTTCCTTTCGCCTGTTCTTTATAGAATCATCTGTAAAAGATTTTTGGAGACCCAGCTATGCATGGGATTATCAGGAGACTGGGGCAGGAGATTACTGAGCTCAGTTTCCTAGGCCAGGAACGAAACAGTGCTGGTTAAAGAAACAAAGCACAAAAACAAACAAACAAACGAGGCAAACTTCATTTAGTGTAGACGTAACATGTACACACACATTGATTTTTCTCAAATCGCATCTTAGCCAGTTTTGCTCTTCTAGGAGGTAAAACCTTCAGCTGCTTCAGAACTCTAATTTTTGACATGACGTTGCTACATCACCTTACCTAAAGGAGAAGACCATTTCATTCCAGTACTAAAATTATAGTAAAACATCATTATATTTTCATAACGTTTTGTGATAGATTCCTTCAGTACCAATCTATACCTATTTCTATTAAAGGAAAAATTAAAATAAGAAACAAACAAAATGCAGCATCTTCCTCTGACTCCTGTTCAAAAAATTAGTCTTCTGTTCCACTCCACAACTCACCATTACAGACATAATCTGACAAGGACATGAACGGCCTGAGTCAGTTTGCCCACACTGCCCACTAAACACAATGTCCCTTCCTTTAACCCCTGGCTCCTGTACATTTCACTCCCCCATGTTCTCTGTGCTCTTTTCATTTCCTACCTCCCTCATCTCTGAATCCTTGAGTTTAAGATGATCCTGAGGCTTGCAAGAAACATAGAGCTCTGAAATACTCAGAAGTTCCGATAATTTCAAGACTAAATCACCAAGAGCTGGTATTTACAACTGAGGGACGACAGTACCAATACACGGTAATGTGAACAGGGGTAGGGGTCTCATCAGGATCAACTGCCAGGCAAGGAGCTACAGGCAGCCAGTGACTGCTGAGAGAGGGCTAATTCACCTCTCCCAGAGGTGCATCTTCTAATTGATTCTCTAAAATAAAGTGGTCATCCCTCATCCTTGAAATCACATACACTTAAACAACAGAAGTTGACTCATCAGGTTGCATTTATATGTTTTTCTGATATCTGTCTGTCTGTTTATATGTCTATCATCAATCTATCTACATAAGTGCTAATAATAGTGGTAATAGGACATCAATGTGATAGGGATTGATGTGGGGCATAGGAGTTGGTACAGGGAGAAAGGGAATGAGGACAGGTAATATAATTCTGTTTCCATTACAATATATTTAAATTAAAAAGTTGGTATCAGTCAACTGATAGAGCCCTGCAGTTAGAAGTGGTAAAGGAAGAGATGGTCAACCTCAACAAAGTCACAACACCCATTGCTCCTCTCTTCTCATGTAGGCACAGCACAGTCTAACTTTTGAACAGGTATTCTGGGTTGTTTCTTCTTAGGGCTTCGGTCCCATCTGTGTAACAAATATTTATCCTCAAATTTATTCACCTTTTTGTGCATTCTGTTGAAAGACCTTAAATGAAGTAATGTCATGAAATTCTCTTCTATCAAATAGAGAAGACATGAATATGAGCAAGTGATGTGATCTAAGCTTATTGAAATCTTCTTGCCAAGAGCTTGGTTGGCTTTTCATCCTTCTCGATCTAGTTAGGTGACCCAATTTCTTTTCTTTTCTTTCTTTTTTAAATAATTTATGTGCATAAATTTATTTTATGTGCATTGGTGTGATGGTGTCAGATGCCCTGGAATTAGAGTTACAGACAGTTGTGAGCTGCCATGTGGGTGCTAGGAATTGAACCTGGGTCCTCTGGAAGAGCAGCCAGTACTCTTAACCTCATTTCTACAGCCCAGGTGACCCAATTTCATGGATAACAATAAACAGTAGTGTCAATCATTCAGATTAATCTCTTTCCTTAAGATAGCGTTACTTCCTTCAAGTTTTATAACAGAAACTACCTAGAAAAGAAAAACATTTTAAAGAAAATTTTCTCACTCTCTATTTTTTAAAGATATGAGCACTTTTCTTATGTAAAAATTTATAGGCACCTTGTGTCTACTTATATATGTAAGTATGTATGTGTGTATGTATGCATGTATACGTGTATGTGTGTATATATATATATATATATATATATATATATATATATATACATCTTATCTATCATCTGGCTATCTATCCATCTGTCATCTATCTAGTGTATCACATATCTTCAGTATAAATCATCTATCCCTCTATCCATCATCTATGTTTTTCAATCGTACACCTATCATGTATAATCTATCTTTCAGCTTACCTTTCTGTCATATTTCTATCTACCAGTTTCCCTGTCACAGGTTTATCTTGTAACTTGAAAAAAGACTTTCACATAAAATGATAATTTGCTTCCATGTAAATTATACTTGGATATAATATAAAGATTTAAATGAATGCATTTATAGTAAAAATGAATTAGTATTTTTATGACCTTATCTTTTGAAATGCCAAATTATATAGCAAAGATCATCGATTATAACTAATATTATTTTGTCTGAACGTTTACATCCTTCCATAATGTACACTTTGAATCCCAACTGATGTATATTGGGAGGTGAGATGCAAGGGAAGAAGTTAGCTTTGAGATGAAGTCAGATAGTCAGATTCTATGATGGGTTTGAGTGTGCGTAAGAAAGGAAAGGTGCAGTTCTCACCCACCTACCCAGCACACACAAGAAAAATCACATGGCCACATGCAGAGGAGATGACCATTAGCAGGATCATAACAATGAAGGTACCTGGTCTTGCTCTTCCATCCTTCACCATTTGGAGAGTGACTTTTGTTGTTTTAGCTATTCATCTTACATACCAACCACAGATCTCCCTCTTACCCCTCCTACCGCTCCCTGACCAGACTCCCCATCCCCAACCCATCCCCCCATCCCCTCCTCCAAAAAGGTAAGGCCTCCCATAGGGACTCAGAAAAGCCTGGGACATTCAGTTGAGACAGAATCAAGCCCCTCCCCACTACATAAGGCCTGAGCAAGGCATCCCACCATAGACCAGCATAGGTAATGGACTCATGATGGGGAAACTTAACCAAGCTTGTAGCAACTCAGGAAGTTTAGACCTACAGCTGTGGAACCTGCATGGGACTGGACTAGGCCCTCTGCATACGGGGGACAGTTGTGTATTTTGGTTTGTTTGAGGGGTCCCTGAGAGTGGGATCAGAATGTATCCCTAGTACATGAGCTAACATTCTGGAGCCCATTATCTACTGTGGGACACCTTCCTCAATTTAAAATTTTCTAATTGTTGGGTACTACTGTTACCTCATTCTAAATGCTACTATATCACACAATGTCAGTGTTATAATGTTATTCCATAGAGGAATAAGACAGGAAATGAGAACTATCAAAAGAAGAACACTAAGTAAACTAGTCAAAGGGTTTATAAAGAAATATGACCTGGGGGAATACCATGGCAAGGAGTCTGCTTCAAAGGGTGAAAAAGTATATATTGGCAGCACACAGCACATTGTTAGTCACTGTTTTGAAAATGAAACTGTAACCAATCTCTTTTCCAAAAGTTGATGTAAGTCTGTCCTCTGCAGATACACTTTTATATTCCTCTCTTTGTAGTGTGGTTGGATGCTGATGAGCCCATGCAAACTGAAAATATTATTGGTTGAAAATGTATTTTAGGAACTGGTGATATATCTCTGAGTTAGCACATTAGTGTACTGTGTGCAAGGCTCCAATTCAATCCCAATGTCACCAAGACTGGAGAAAATGAAAAAGAGACAGAAAGAGAGAGGGTAGAAGAGAGGGAAGGAGAACCACAAAGGAGAATTCAACAGAAAGAAAAAGAAGCTGCCATTGATTCCTGCAGCTTATGAACCACACAACCTAACAACACAGCACACTGTAGTGCCAGGGCTGTTTCCTGTCTTAATATGATGGCAGGAGCAGCTGTGCCACTGGCAGACTTCCTGTAGAGCACCCAACTGCCTATGGTCTTCCCAGACAAAATGTAGAGTTTAAGATTTGAAGACTTTTTTCTACTGAATGCCTTCTGCCTTTATACCATTGTAAAGTTAAGTAACAATATGTCAAACCATCTGAACCTGGAGGCTTTGGGCTCAGAGGAAATGAAAGGAAATGGAAACATTTTACCTAAGAATGGTCATTTTAAAAATAACCTTCTCAGAATTGCTGATGTAGACGTCAGAACCAGTCTGCATCAGAGGCCATAGTGTAATGTTTCTGAGCTAATGGTCCAGAGAGCTGTGACCAAGGACTCCTTAGGGATCTTTCCCTAGATTGCATTTTATCAAGTGAAGAAGTCTTACTATGCCAAAGAAAGAATGCAAGTAAAAATAGCAACACACTAGAGAATAAAAAATTAAGCTGCCCTCAAATTCAATAGTGTGAGTTAATGGCCTTGTGTGAGTGATAAATTGTGCAGAATATATTGGATTGGTTAATCTTAAGTGCAGGTGGGCTATTTACCCTTGTCATTAAAGTAAAGGATAGGAATGGACATGTGGCTATTCCCTATAGATGTACAATATGGCAGTGTCCACTGATTGTCCTGATTGAAAGGTATAGGGCAAATCCCTGGATTTTTTTATATGCTAAAATAATCTTTAAAACTTAAAGATTCTTATATTCTATAATTTTCTTGACTGTTTTATATAATTTTGATTTAATCTAACTACCAAATCCTGCACGTAATCTTTACTATTTTCTTCTCGTACCGCAAATAAATAGTCTCTATTACATGTAAATGCATAGATTTTTATCTGTCGCTAACTGCATTCCATCACTACAGAAAGAATCTAGTCTCTACAGTATTTACAAAAAGCAATGACTGGGTATTTATAAAGGTAATGAAATTATATTATCTCCACATTATTTCTTCAGTAACTTTGGATTACATTTATAATGGTACAGAAAATTTGCAACCTGCAAAGTCAAACTGAAGCTGGCCTGGATTCCTATGACTTCATATCTGTCTCATACTTACTAGTCACCTAGGCCATCTTGCTCATGCCCACTCCTAATCCAGCTCTTTCTTGCTCCATGCCATTTGCAAACACTTCCGTTCTTTGTGTATTTACTCCTGTCTCTCACTAGTCAACTTTCAAAAGGATGCCAATGACTAACTCTATTTACTTCAATAATCAGTACTTTGTTGTTCTCATTACACCGATCTCAGTTTGTCTTATGATTGGTAAGCCGAATTTTATGTTGAATAAATAATAAACGTTTTTCTAAATTCTGACATACATTCAAATGATTGAGACATAATTTATGCTTGCATTTTTCTTATTGTGCATAAATAAGTGTAATGTAGGGTGAACTAAAAGAAACAGGATACCAATTAATCGTGAACAAAAAATATTTCCATTGACATATTTATACATATGTGAGCAATCTAGGCTGAAAAATCAACTATGACATGTTATTGACAAAGGCTTAGGTCATACTGAGTTAGTCATGTAATTTGGGTTTTAGGTGAAAATCTTTTAACACTCTTTAAGATAAAAGCCTGAGAGGTTTGAATGGCTGCAATGTATGAGTTCCAGGTCACTTACTCAGGACACAAACAAAATATGATAGAAGAAATGATGATCCTTATTGCATTGTTTCCATTCACACATGCTACATGTCAGTGGTCTGCCTTCCTTGAGAAGAGCCTCAGAGTTGTGTAGCAGCTCCTGGCTCATCTATCTTTCATGATGTATAAATATATTCGTTTCTCTGGTTCATATTAGTAAAATAAGGGTAAAGAATAATCTTTAATTTTTGAAATCATTTGCATTTTATCATTTAAAGGTGCGTTAGATATGTCTGAGAGAGAGAATAAAATAAAAGACATACTTTCAACAATGTGAACCAAGGGAACAACATACAGACATATATGTTAAAATTGTGTACAGGAAATCCAAATGCATTGACACCTTAGTGTTGTGTTTCTTCAAGGACTCTTTATTTTTAAAGATTTATATTCATACATATGAGTGTTTTGCCTGCATGTAAGTCGGTGTCTTATATGCCTGTGTGATCTCCTTGGAGGCCATAAGAGAGAGACGGATGCCCTGAGACTGAAGGCTTTGAGCTGCTTTGTGGATGCTGGGACTTCAATCTGGGTCCTCTGGAAAAGAAGTTACTGCTGGTCACCACTGAGCTAATTTTCTGGTCCTTGAAGTGTACTATTTTTCATTGGCAACAAGAATTAATCATCTTATTTTCCATTATAATAACTATCTGAAAAATATTAAGGAACAGAAGTATGCTTGTGTTGAAATATATCAACAAATTATTGGTTGCATCAATGGATCATCAGTGTAAAATGAAAAGATACATTGGCTTGGCTAAGTCTATGGAAAACTCACAAGAAAACAAAAAGCCAAAATTTGGGGAGTAGAGAAACTCCTGAAATCTGACTGATGGCATACATGAGAAAAAAGAGAAAAAAAAAATTCACTTCAGTTAAAAAAGTCTTCACTTAGATGAATTTAAAATTCAACAAATTGATGACACTGGTTCCCTTGTATAACACAGATTATAAACTTTTATAGTCTTATTCTTTACTGTGCGTGTGAATGAATAAATTGGATACATATAAATATTACATAATGAAAATATGGGTATTAGCCTTTCTTGGGGATGCGGCCCCGTAATCATTGTTGAATGTAGAGTTGTCAGTCTGGAAACCATACACAAAAAAAACCCAAAATGGACTTAGTAGGCTGTATTTATGTATTTCTGCACACACATGAATACATGCGTTATATAATTAGTATTGATCAAAGAAAAAGAAGTTGTCATTAGTGTGGGAGGGGCAGAGCATGGTTTCAATTCAGTGTTGTTGGAAGGGCTGGAGGAGGAACAGAAGGGGCAAGCAATGTGTTTCTTTTCAGTAATTTAAAACACTGAACTATTTAAAACAAGAAATGTATGGAATTAAAAATAAAGTAGGAAATTAGTAGTTTCTATTTAAAAAGGAAAACACAAGCACATAACATATAACATGTGCATAATATATCCATTATATATATATATATATATATATAGTGTATTCTTCTCTTATCTAAAATAAAGTCATTGTGGACCTTATTAAAAAGAATCTGAGAAGAATTATGTTCCGACAAAGGAAATGCAACAAGAGTATGACCAGAGCAAGCATCTCTCGACTTTGAGCTTCCACAGATTCAATTATGAGCAATTTTTTCTCCTTGATTTTCAGTCCCTTGCATCAGCAGGGACAACAATAAGCAGAGAGAAAGTCCTCCAGGGAGGGGCACAGCACAGCCCATCAGAATGACCATCGTTTTACGGTCAGAGAAGAGTGGAGTGTCAGTCTGGAAAGCAGTGACAGTGTCCCCTCGTGCCTTTCATCACTATAACAATCATATCACAGCCACAAAACTATGTTAATAACCTCTACCTCCAGTTTATTCATTTCTACCGATAATTATTTTTACATTTTTAAATGACAGTGGACTATAATTTAAAATGAGGATACATGCTGAAATTGTTGAAATGTGTTTTCTGCCAAACACACCAGCTAAATGTAGCCATAATGGTAGACTACAAAAATTGTCCATATTCTGTGCTCTCAGCATTACAGGAACAATTGAAACAAGGCTGGAAATCAGATGTATTGTCCAAGATCCACTTTCTCCACAATTATTTAGACACATGTTTAAATTCTTGTGCAGCAATTACCTAACCCAGGGTTTTGTGTTATCTCAATTTGCCAGGTTTGAAAAGAACACAAAATCTTCAGCTATCATATTGCAGAACAGAGTTATTCATTGAGAAGAAAACATAGATGTTTCAAAAGACACAATTATGTGAAATTTAGTACCCATGTGTCAGTTTTAGAAGAGAAAGCTTCATTATGAATGCTAGTTTAAATTTCCTGAAGGAATACAGCTAATATGACCATAATAGCTATTTTATAAAGCAAATAAAACATAACAAAATAAAATAGTAAGAAGTCTTTGTTCATAAATAACAATAAATTTGGTGAACTGGACTTCATCTATAGGCAAATATAACAAGCAAAGATGGACGTTAAATCTCAAGAAAGAAGAATGAAGAGAAGTTTTTAAGAGATAATTACATGCAAGCAACATGGTCCTTGAGTGTTGTTACTAGAGTAAAAACAGCCAGTGCCAATTTCATTCCCTGAGTGACACCTCATCTCTGACCAGGCTTGCCTTTTTCACTTTATTTGGAGCTTTTATCATATTATTCATTACAAACATTATGTTCTAATGAACTTTTTACAAGTGTATATTTTGCATAATATTTGAATCATGTTAACATCACTATCTCTTCAAATTTTGATCTTTTATTCTGTAACATTCAAAATGCTTTGCTGTATTGTTCTAAAATGTATAACTCATTGCTTTTATCTATAGCCACCCACTGCACACCAGTATATCATAACATCTTGCTCCTGTGTATCTGTCAATTTCCATTGATCAATCTTTCCCTAACCCTCTACAGCCTAATTTCTCTAGCTACTTAAAGAGGTCATGGAGAAAAGGTAATTTCTAATTTTCAAAAAAATCCAATAAACTGTTTTATGAAAATAAAAGACTAACTATTGAAATTATACACAAGTGTATATCATATCTGTAGATATAGGTAACTGAAATAATGTATAATATTCCAATGCTAAGATGAAGTTAACAATGACCACACGGTTGGTATAAATATTTCATGTTTCATCATACATATTATAATAATGCCAGAGCATTCTTAGAGTCAAAGTAGTCATAACCCATTCTATGAGAGTTATTTCTGTGTCTTTAAACATTGACATAATTTGATATACAGTGGCTTCCCCTCTGACTCTTAAAGACCTAATCAAGTATGAGAATGAAGTAGAATGCCTGTGTTATTATACAACAAGAAATAGAGTGAATTTTCAATTTATATACAGAATAGACACATTGGACCTGGTTATGTTAATTTTTCTGGTATTGTTAAATATATAAACCTTAATATAACCTGTAGTACAAATATTTAGTTCTATAGAGGACAGTAAGGAGAATTAAGTATGCAAATATGATTTGTATATTTTAGCCTATATTTCATGTTTTGTATATATATATATGTGTGTGTGTGTGTATAATTTTATATATGATCACTAAAATATCAAACATAAAACCTTAAAATATACCTGAAAATGGTCACCAACAAAATACCAGAAAATTAATCATCATGTTTGCTAAAATTAACCTCACTTTGTGATTGAATTTCAATGAGAAAAATGTTTTAGTTTGTGAAGATGTTCACTTGTTTTTCATTTTGTATACATAACTGTCACAATACACACAGGGACAGATGCAGGCAAGCAAACCCTGTATATAGATTTTCAGAACCTGACTCTGATTTAGTATTATGAAAACCTTTAAAAATCCTAAATTTTAATTCGGCCACTTTTTCAAATCTAAATTCTATTTAGGACAGCCTTTAAACTATACAAATGTCAGCTGCCAGAATTCATTAGCGTTATACAAGCATTCTCTTCTGAGTCCACAGAAATTTATTGATTGATTCTGAGTATCTACAACTCCTATTGATTAAGGTTAAGCTAGAAACAACTACTGACCCTTGGGTAAATGCAACTGGCATTGACATATAAGGACCATTAGCTGGCTCCTATTTTCCACTTGTGGAAAAAACAACAATACAAAAACAGTACCTTAGAGAGTCTGACCGGTGACAATAGTGGAAATGAAGTTTTCTGTGGCTCACTGCTTATTAATTTATGCACATGTTCATACAGAAGCCAGGTATTAATATTTGTGCCTCAGAATACTCCTCCCTAATAAACCTACTACTTATGGAGACTGAATGTCAAGGATCATATGAAATGCTGAAGAAGAAAGGAGTTTAGTTTTTCATCCTACAATTATAACAAGTTAGCAAACTAACAAAATTCACTTAAATGTGATGATAATGAAAACACTTTGAATTCACATAAGAAATATCATTGTGAGAATCAGGTCCCTAGCCTTTCAGAAAACTTTCAATATGACTTATGATTCATGGATAAGGTGGATCTATTGTCAGTCTAGCTATATATAAAACTATATTTTTCTTTGTCTATGTTTTCTTTTGTAGAAGCATTACTCTGATATAGTTACTGGAGAGATTTTAGAGCTATGCCATTGATAATATGTTTTATGTATTTTAGTTGTGTCTTTGTCTTCTGAAAATAGAAAATATTGCTAGATTTTAGCGGGAGAGAAATCTAATCAAGCTGTCATATGGATTTTAAGGCATTACTAAGTATTTTTAATCAAGATTTCACATGAAAATAAGTTTAATAATAGGCTTTGTAAACTACTTTGTCCCATTCAAAAACCAGAAAGGACACCTTTGCCATAACTTCTTGCCTTGATTTAATATAGCTATTTCTCCTAATCTAATGAAATGCTATTTTTGATTACCTACAGAATAAAAAGTGATTTTAAAAAGTAATGGAATAACTAATATTTATTTATAATCCTCATCTACAGGTTTTGCATAACCAAATAAAAAACTGAGAGTAAGAAAGTTGAGAGGGAATAAAAGAAAAACAATGGTATAAGTAAATCATATATTAACATAAAAATGTATTAGAAAGATGCTTTGATACACAGCTTGAACATCAATACATAAGGAATTAGGTAGATTAATGCCTCCTCAATAAAGTGCTGAGTATGCCTTGCCTGAATCTTTGGGACTTTTGAATATTATTTTACTTAACATGCTAAAAGTGATTTTTGCAGACTGGATAACAATAAGGAATTAGTAGGGATGTGTGTGTGTGTGTGTGTGTGTGTGTGTGTGTGTGTGTATGTGTGTTTGACAATAATGATTAAAGAAGAGTTGATAAACTCGAGAGGGAGTAGGAGGCAATAGATGAGGAGTTGGAGGAGAGGGAAAGGAGTAGAGATGAGTGTAGCTAGAGTTTTCCTGCCTTGCCCAGAGTCAGGACAAATCTTTGTCAGCCGCCAGTCCCACAGCTGCTCAGATCCAACCAAGTAAGCACAGCGACTTATATTGGTTACAAACTGTATGGCCATGGCAGGCTTCTTGCTAACTGTTCTTACAGCTTAAATTAATCCATTTCCATAAATCTATACCTTGCCACATGGCTCGTGGCTTACTGGGATCTTCACATGCGGCTTGTCATGGTGGCGGCTGGCAGTGTCTCCCCCACCCAGCTTCCTGTTCTCTCAATTTCCTGTCTGTTAGTCCCTCCTATACTTCCTGCCTGGCCACTGGCCAATCAGTGATTTATTTATTGACCAATCAGCAACACATTTGACATACAGACCATCCCACAGCAGATGAGGTAAATAGAATACTCATTTATGCAATTCTCAAGTTATTGTATCTTGCTTTGTGGTGTTTGGTTGTTGTATCTGGCAAGCCTACACTTTTCAGGAGAGGAAATGGAGCAGGAATTTGTCTGAGCAAGAGGAAAGGTGGGAGAGAACTAAAAAGAGTATAGGAAAGGGAAAATGGTTGAGATATATTGTATGAGAGGATAATCTGTTTTCAACTTTAAAAAAATAAAGAAACACATTAAAAACAAAAAACGAGAAAATTTGGAGGTAATATTATCCTAGGTTATCAAAGTGGGCACAACGTAATTAATTCTAAGTTTCCTGAGAAGTTGAAGTTGGGCTGTAGCAACGGTTAATCTATTAACCATTTTGATCTTCCAGAGGACCTGCTGCTTCTGTTTGGCACCCAGGTTTATGGCCAACAACTTTCTGTAACTCCAGCTCTAGGGACCAGTGTCCATCTTCCATTGCCCTACACAAGCTGCTTAAATTCTCTCTCTCTCTCTCTCTCTCTCTCTCTCTCTCTCTCTCTCTCTTACACACACACACACACACACACACACACACACAGAAAAACAGTTCCCTCCTATGAATCCCAGGTTGACTGCACCTGAGTTGAGTTTAGTCCATTCAGTCTCATACAAGACTTCTGACCAGAACTCTGATGACACTAAGGTCACAATTGGCTAAGACAGCCATAGAAAACCAACACCACAGCCTGCTCATTGGCCTTAGGAAGTAGCCTTTCAAATGTAAATATCAAAAGAGGGTGAACCAGATACAAACTATTGTTCAGGAAACAATGCCCTAATTACTTGTTCAAGTGCTGTCACTGAATTCATAAGCAAATCTACAAATAGAATCTTTCATTTTTGTTTTTTTTTTTTTTTACATTTTTTAAAATTGGAAGTAGATTCTTCTCTCATACAATATATCCCAGTTTACTCTCCATCCACTCCTCCTACACCTCCCCTCCCCCTGAGATCACCCCCCCCAGATCCCCTCCCCCTCATTTCCTCTTCAGAAAAGAGCAGGCCTCCAGGAAATGACAGCCAAACAGGACAAAGCAAGATACAATAAGATAAGACAAAATCTCTCATACTGAGCCTGGGTAAGACAATTGAATTTGTTTGTTTGTTTGTTTTATTGTTGATTTTTGAGACAAGATTTCTATGTGTAGCCTTGGCCACTCTGGAACTCACTCCAAGCTAGTCTCCAACTCAGAGATGCACCTGCCTCTGCCTTCTCAGTGCTGGGGTTAAAGGTGTTCTCCACAAAGACCCAGTACAACCAAATCATGTTTAAAAGATGAAATGAGCCGGGCGGTGGTGGCGCATGCCTTTAATCCCAGCACTCTGGAGGCAGAGCCAGGAGGATCTCTGTGAGTTCGAGGCCAGCCTGGGCTACCAAGTGAGTTCCAGGAAAGGTGCAAAGCTACACATAGAAACCCTGTCTCGAAAAAAAAACCAAAAAAAAAAAAAAAAAAGAAAAAAAAAAAGATGAAATGAGCATTTGAATTGCTTGACAAGGTTTAAAGCTAAATACATATTTAATTAAAATGCTTATTTTACAGCCTCACGGCAAAGTGGTGGTAATCACCTCTGTGTAGTGGAGCAGATCTAATGCAATGAAAAGAATCTAACCTCCAGGTAAAAATCCGTGTCCATTTCAGTCACCATATTGACTGACACTCATCAGCCTTATGACTTGGAAAAGACACTGAAAATTAATCTCTCACTGTTCTGTGTCTTCACACCTTGTTTTCTTAATTGAATGTAAGCTCCCTGCAGAACACCAAATTCTATACTGTGTATAAAATAAACATGATAGTCCGATGCCTCAGTGCAGACACAATGTTTACCACCATGACGTGAGACATTACTTCATCAGATCTCTGATCCAGGTTCTGTTGTTTGACATTTAAATATTCAAAGACAATTGTTCCTTATGAATCAGCCTCATTTATTTTAAATCTACTTTATGGAGGTAGAAAGAGGTTTTTCCTTTTTGTACATCTCTTCTTGACAACATCTCATCATGTGTCTAACGTTTGCTCAGGAAGCTGCTGTGATTGGTGTGGTTACATGATGGAGAAGCACCTGCTCAGCAATGAGGGAAGAAGAGAAATGCTTGAGGATCTCTCCAGGGACAGCTGCTCATCACTGACTGTTCCACGTTCATTGACATCTCCCCAACACCTTTAAAGCTAAATCATGAAATTGCACTGTCCTCAGGTGCAGGCCCAGATGCTTCTGCATAATGGAATCCAATATGTAAGAAGCCTTAATCTCCTGACATTCAGAATCTATACTCCATTGAATGAACTTATCTCACAATTTGACAAACTATTCTCTGACTCTTACTCTTTCAGTATTTCTCCAATATTTGCCTGGTTGATTTCCATTTATGTCAACAAGTTTTAGATTGCAAGATGCTCAATCTATTATTTTTAAATA
The DNA here is from genome assembly GCF_949786415.1 of Peromyscus eremicus. Taxonomy (NCBI): domain Eukaryota; kingdom Metazoa; phylum Chordata; class Mammalia; order Rodentia; family Cricetidae; genus Peromyscus; species Peromyscus eremicus. The sequence goes on from NC_081427.1 coordinate 17,591,075, forward strand.
TAAACTATAATTATCCATTAAATGCACATAACAGATTTTTTTTTTACTTTGCTATCATAGCTTGTATATCATAGCTTGTTTAAGGTTGACCAAATTTTACCTCCCATTCTCCTTTTATTCTTTGCAAGTTTTTACCCATATGTTAATTGTTAGTATACACCCATTTTAGATAGAAATGTTTTTTTCCACTTTCACACATATTTTTCTAATAATAAATAAATCCATTGATAAATAAACTCCTGTGCCAGTCAATTTCATTTTAAAATAACTCCTATCCAAAGTGGATACTTGCTCTATCTTCAGGTTTTAAATTTCTCCTATGAGATGGTCACTACCAAATCTCGAACTCCAAATCTAACTACTACTCCAAACTCTTATTAACTACTGGTAATTTTGAAATACAACATATCTAAAAATCTCATCATCTCAATCAGTTTTCAACACTAAATATTCATGTCCTATTATTTTCTTTTATAATTAAATCTACTGAGTGTTCTCAAGAACGAAGAAGGAGGAATCCAAACCAAGGGCTGATGATCTGATCCGGGATGAGACAACAATGTAAAGAGTAACCAAGAGAAATAGATTACATATGTCATTCTAGGAGAGTTCTTGAGTTTTGTCATGAAAACTATATTGGTGTTAAATATGGATACCAACTCCTCAGTAGGGAATTATTCTGAATTACTTTTCACTCCTGAGATGAACACCATGACCAAATGCAATCTGGGGAGTCAAAGTTCTATTTCATTTGGCAGTTCCAGGTAACAGAACATCTCTGAAAGAAGTACAGGCAGAATCTCAGGACACAAGCCTTGAGGAAGGGGCTGCAACAGAGGCCGTAGAGCAACACTGCTCACTGGCTTGTTCTCGTGGCTTGCTCACCTTGCGTTCTTATAACATGCAGGAATACCATCCCAGGCGTGGGACTGATCCCAGTAAACTGGGCCATCTCACATCAATCCCTAATCAAGAAAATGCCTCAACAGGCTTGCCTATAAGACAAGTCTTCCTCCATTGACATTCTCTCACCTCTGTGGACCCTAACTAGTGTCAAATTAAAAACAAACACACATAACCAGCAGAGAAACTGAAACTTCTGTGTTTCAGAATTAATAAATTTTAAAACTCAATAAGAGATAGCAAAAAAAAAAAAAAAAGAACAAAGTTGTGTGAATAGGGAAATGTGGAGGATCTGGCAGAAAGTGGGAGGAAGGTAAAGTATGACCCAAGTATTGGATTAAAAAAAAGGATTTTAAATGGAAAAAGAAGAAAAAAAAAACAGTAAGTTTTAAAGTTTATAATTCTGTATTGTTTTGCAGTCACAGCTATCCAGGTATAAGCCACAAATTTTATGTCCCTCAACTCTAAGTGAAATAAACAAAGTGTAGATAAGTTATCAGAGACAGTTTTCTCATTTTTCCTCTGATCTATGCAAATCAGATTGTTCTTATTTTATGTTTCTTTTTAAATATTATCTTTATATTTTTAAGTTTTATTGAAAATAAATTCTCTAATACAATACATCCCAACCACAGTTTCCCCTCTGTCCTGCACATGGCAGAGAAAGAGTCTCTAGTCATCTAGTCACATGGCTGTTTAGATAAAAGTCAATAAACCAAGTGTGGACATTGCTTTCAATTTATGGAAATATGCAATCTAGTAGAATAAACATGTATACATACTTTAAAAATAGAAATAGAAATATAGTTGAAGTCTTAAATCATTCATGTTGCTAGGAATTGAATCTAGGACCTCCAGTATCTTGGCATTCATGCTGCCACTGAACTACATCTGCAGCCAAATGTAGAAACTCAAAAGTAAAGTATTTCTCATACTTGGAATACATTAATAAAACTTTAAGTGGGCCAACAACATTTTTAGTGGATTCTGTGTTTGGGAACAGTGATTACTCCCAACTCTCTTTTTGGATTAAACTTGCATTATTAGCTTTTAATGCTAATAGTAACCAGCCCATGTTAATATTAAAATAATACTAAGCAACAGGGAGTTTGTACTTTGGAAACTGGCTGAAATATATTTTTTCTGATAAATAAATGAGCTATTTATGAAACAGAACACACAAATAGAAGATCACAAGCAATGGGAAATAGATTGAGCTCAAAGATGTAGCAAAAAAAATAAACAAATGGAGAAAGAGTGGACAAGTATGACAGAAGTATAAAGAAGAGACACAAAACAAACTCAGGAAAGAGAAGACTGTTGCTGGAGAATTTCTCTCCAGCTCCCACCACCAAGTCCCGCCAGTCTCAGAGCCCACTTATAAAATAAACATACAGACTCTTACATTATTTAAACTGCTTGGCCATTAGCTCAGGCCTGTTATTGTCTAGCTCTTACTCTTATATTTAGCCCATTTCTATTAATCTTTACTTTGCCACATGGCTCATGGCTTACTGGTACCTTACATCTTCCTTGTCCTGATGGCGGCTGGCAGTGTCTCCCTCACTCAGCCTTCCACTTCCCAGAATTCTTTTCCTTGTCCCGCCTATACTTCCTGCCTAGCCAATGGCCAATCAGTGATTTATTTACTGACCAATCAGCAACACACTTGACATACAGACCATCCCACAGCAGAAGACTGGATGAGCAAGTTCCTGTCACTCTAGTCAATATTTTAATTAATATAAAAAATTTTGAAAGTTTTCAAGTATAAAACACTAAAATATAAATTGTGTATAAAACATATTAGTGATACTTATTAGTATACATAGGAGATAGAATGTTTTCCAAATACTCATAGACATCATGTAGAAAGATTGGTAGACCAATGAAGAACCAAATGCTACTATTAGTATATGTAGTAGTGAATATCTGTATACCAGGGTGAAAGACAGCTCTGTTAATATTCCAAACAGAAGCTATTGTATTTTTCATTATTTATAAGTTATGCATTACAAAGTATACAGTTTATAGTCTGTTGCATATAATTATGCTTCAATAACCTCCAAATTAATTTGCATGTAATTATCATTATAAAAATGGATTCAATTATTGTCAACAAAATCTTAGTTTGCCTCATTAGAGTCATGAATTAAAGATCCATGACTTTTGTTAGTACATACATATTCTGGCATTACTATCTTCACACTAATAGCGGCCCCTATCAATTACTAATAGCATTTTAGCTGCCAGAACTCAACATCTCTTATAAAATAACATGTAAAAGTTGTCTCTATTGATGAAAGATTTACTATAGTCTTGCTATGCACCAAATACTCAAGAAACATTTATTAATTCTCTCCGTTCTCCAGTCAACAGATTTAATTATAAAGCATTTTAAGTTCGACCTTATATCTCCATTAGATTATCTTCTTTCAAGTTCTAATGGCTGTGCGTACATCTTCATAGATTCCCTTTCTTAAATTCAATGGCCCTGTCCTAGTTGGCTTTTGATCACTGTGCTAATACTTGGCCAAAAGCAACTTTGGAGCTGAGGGCTTATTTCATGTTATAGTTTGCAGCTGATCATAAAGGAAGTCATGGAAAGAAGTCGTGGCTAGGTGTCAGTCAGAAACTCAAGTCAGGATCTTAGAGACAGTAATTAAAGCAGAGCCATGGAAGAACACTGCTTGTTTGCTTGCACTCTATGGCTTGCTCAGATTGCTTTTTATACAGTTGTGTCCCGACTAACTAGTGGTGGCAACATCCACATTGGTTTGGGACATCCCATATCAATAATTAATGAAGAACATTCCCTCACACACCTGTGTACATGGCAATCTGATGGAGACATTTTCCCAGTTCAGGTTCACTCTTCCCAGATTGCTCTAGCTTCTGTCAAGTTGACACAAAACTATCAGCATAATCAACACTTTGTCTCTTTGACACACAAATACATTGTGACTACTAAACCAAAGGTTTTGTATGAATATCATGATATGAATCATAGAATAATTTTAAAAGAGTGTTATTAAAATTATTTAACACTCTAAAATGTATCTTTAGAATATCCAACATCTATTTAAAAATGTGCTTGTTATAATTATAGGCTCCTGTAAAATTTAAAAAACAATAAGAAAACAAAACAAACAAAACAAAAAACATAAACTTAATCACGTCTTATTCTAAGAGGGAAGAACCAGGACACAGTTGCAATCAAAGCAAAGCAAAAACAGGCTCCAACAGTAAGAATTTTTCAGTGTTTAAAGCCTAAGATTCTCTCTCACTCATAATCTTTTGGGTTGCAAGGGATGTTGGCAGTTATATTTCTCTGACTCTGCCCACACAGCTTGTTTCTTATGTTTAAGCTAAATTCATGCTATACTTGACACTGTCCTTTTTGTTATCCATGGTCCTGACATCTTCAATATACTTGGGTATCCATTGCATCTGAGTCTGCACCTTCATCAAGAGGATCTCTCTTGATCTCTCATGGTACCGAACATCAGTAAGTCACTTCCAATGGGGCAACTCTCTCAACATTACCTTCCAATATCCCACAGTACAGTTCAATAAGCTCTCAGAACTGAAGGATTTTCCAGCCTAAAATTCCAATAATTCTATAATACTACCAACACAAATGTGATCAAGTAAGCTACAGCAGTAGGCCGTACTCTGGTACCAGTTTATGTTATGGTCTGCTTTCTATTGCTGTGACAAACACCATAATCAAAAGCAACTGCTGGAGTAAAGGCTTTATTTCCTCTCACAGCTCAAAATCCAGCATGAAAGAAGTTATGGTGAGAAACGAAGGTAGGAACCTGTAGGCAAGAATTGAAGCAGAGACCTTGGAGGAACCTTGCTTATTGACTTGCTCTCCAAGTATTAGACAGCTTGCTGTTTGTACCACCAAGTTGACTCTGATGTGGTAGCACCACTGACAATGGATTGGGCCATCTCACATCAGTCATTAATCAAGAACATCCCCACTGCAAGTTCTCCTACATCCATCAGGTTCCTTCTTGCCAGATGACTCAATAGTGTGTCAAGTTGGCAATAAAATAACCAGTATAATTATATATCATTTTTAAATTTCTAGTGGCTATGCCAATATCCTTATATTTTCAGTGCTTATACAGTGCATTATCATGTTCATATCAGAGAAGGCTATCAATATGTAAATGTGATTTATACAATCTTAAGTGGTGGCATGGTCCTACCTCTCTCCATTTTACCTGTCACTAGCATGCCTATACACATACCTGAGGAACCCCCTGAGAATCTGACCTTTTTTTGTATTGACGCTTGATTGCTTCAACTAAATATATATGTATATTTAAATACATATACTCATACACTCTATGTTATATAAATTAACATATAAATATATGTTATATGTAATATATAAATATATATATATATTTATATCACCTAATTTCCCCCAAAATTTCAAGCCAGCCCTTTGCAGTGGCATTTTGACCCACTTTCACAGTACTATCTTTGCCTTGCCAATTCTTTTGCATGTATTTCTTCACATTTTCTCAAGCTCTTACCATTTTGTGACGGTTTTATACTGACTCTCATCTGTTCTTTAAAAATCAGCATCCTTTGTAAAGTATATCCACATGCATATAATATATTGAGTTAATGCTGAGTACCTTTCTTCGAAAGTCAAAATCACTATTGCCTAACTTGGGCTCATTCAATGTCTCTTTCCCTATTTATTTTCCCAAAGCTGCAGACACTGATGTTTTGGAATAATCTATTCTTTTCTGTAGTACATATGTCACTGAACTTAAAACAGTAACTTTCCATGTTCTGTGTTTTGCTTGTATAGTTTCCAGTATATTTGAAATTTGATATATTATGAGTTCCTATTATATTGCATTGACTCTATGCAAAGACTTTATCAACAGAGGTTGTCAGTTATTAAATTAAGCAAATGCAGACATCCATTGCCTAACATAGTTTTATTTCAATTTCTTAGTAAGATCTAGTTAAATTTATCTCAGCAGCTAAACACTTCTAAACTCTACAGTCATTTTCTGCTTACTGTATCAGTCCACCTGTATCAATTATCACTCTGCTAAACTCAGACACCTGGAATTAATTTAGTCTTGGATTTTGTTGACAATTTCAAACTCTTTCCTGTAGCATATTCCAAGCAATTGAGAAAATTGCACTCTGTTCTCCATACTTGAAAGTCCATAGAGAGGATCTGAAAAGACAGGAAACTTGGAAGGTAAGATTCCCACATATGAATTCAGCTATGCAATCAATAGTTACCATGAGATACTGCCCCACATGCTCTAGTCTTAAAAGTAACATGAATAACACTATTTTGTAAGCTGGTGATCTTTTTGAGGTGTCAAGTGATGTTTCTCAGGGTGTTATATTTGAAATTCCAAAACTTGATTCCTAAGGAATTGGTAGCACAAATGTTGACTCCTGTATTCTAAACCCTACTCTCATTCTGTCAAAAAGGAAACCGGGAAAAGAGCTGCTTCTCTCCCTTGCACCCCAGCCCTATTGTCCTTTAAAAGAATAAACAGTCTAAGCAATTATACACTCTACATTTCCTTTAAAGGTAGGACTCAAAGAAAGTTATTGAGCTGCTGTTATAAGAAAGTGGGTGTAACTGAGATTGTGTATTAAAAAAGCCATACTTTGAGATTGTTTCCTTCCTAAACTCCTATAGACAACTGCCAATTCATTCATTCTGTAAGATGAAGGAACTCACGCATGAACAGGCCTTTGCCTTGGACAGACAAAGCACATACTAAGAGCAGCAATTGTATCTATTAATTTTTATTTTCTTTTCCTTGAGTTTATTCTTTTTGTTATCTCATTTAAAGTATGCATATGTGAGAATTTCCTCACATTTTTCCACAATGAAGAAATGGGAATTATTCTGTTGCCGTCTTCCACACTCTTCCCTCCCTCCTTCGCTTCTTTCTGCCTTTTCTTAGTTCTTTATCCCCCTCTCCCTTCTCTTTCCCTATCTGTTGTTTTCAAGCATGTGATTCTCACCGCCCCCACCCCCTGCCGTGAGTACTACCAACAACCTAAAGCCATGTTCACCTACTATTTTTGAGACGTTTGCTAATGCTGTCTTAGAAATATTCACCTGTGACAGCCCACCCTCTCTTCTTCTAATCTTTCTTCTATCAAAAAAAAGTTGTTTATTATCTAGTTATCTGGAGTCACAGACCTGAAAGTTAATTTTGACATTTTTGTATGCATAACCTGAGGTATTATTTATGCTTATCTGTTTTATTTTGCTTTTTAGTGAAGCAAGAAAATAATAAATTTTACTCATACTTTTTTACTTGCAAGGTATTTTTTCAGTTAATGATCAGTGAATTATTCAGAAATTATGTTGGCAAATGATATATGTGCATTTATTGCTTCTGTGTACTTTATTTTTAAGGATACGGAATTTTTCAGGTAATTAAAAAGGATTCAATTTGTCTCAAAAGTTTGCAAGAATGCGGGGGAGGAAAGGAGGGGCTACTGTGGTTGGTATGTAAAATGAAATAAATTTAAATTTAAAAAAATGTTTTTTATCAAGAAAATAGGTAAACTATCTACCAAAGAAATAAGAACATTAGGCCCAAAGAGAAAGATTTCCAAGAGATCAGATTTTTTCAGAAATAAACTACTGTATATTTTATCTTCTATGTTGCAACATGAATGATACATAATAATGGAATTTTCATAAGAGATTTGAAAGGAGACTTCTTATTGCAATGCATGTGTTAGTTTATCGAATTCTATTTGTTTCATTTTATGAAATTGGGAAAATATTATTTAAAAAATTACCCTTTCAGATAAATTAAAAAATAGTTTGTCTATAGTCCCAGTCTGCATTTCTGATTTACCTAGAAATATTTTGAATATTATGTCATAAGTCTTGCTGTTTAATGCCCTTCATTTACAGTGAAAAAGAAACTCCATCAGTCACTCTCTTTATGTAATAATTGAGTAATTGCAATGTTCTTCATGGATTCAATTAACATGCATCTTGTTAAATCCATTTAACATTCTTCTTTATAACTCTTTGAAGTAAGCATCATGAAGATGAATAATAGATGTGATGCTACATGGCTGCCCAGAACTTTTATCAACAGCCCTGTCAGCTGGGATCTTGCTGTACTTTCTGTTAACATACTTGATATGTCAGGAAGCATATTAAACAATGTCGGATAATTGCCTGGCTGTGCAGGTACATCTCTGTTTCAGGGTACTTGCTGTCCTAGCTCTGTAACCAGAGAATCTTAGCCTTGAGCCCCAATGCTCTGATCTCATGCCGCACTTGTGGCAAATTAAAGAATTTCCATATTCTTCCATAGTCTTATCCTTATTATAAAATAACAATGGAAACACTCCTCAAAGTAACAGGTATTATTGGAATAGTGTCCTAATATTCTTCACACAGACATGACAGCGCATCAGTAGCGGATGTGATGATTACACTAAACTCGGAGTTTATCTCTGGTTTGTTCTGCCCTTCTGTCCGTTCCAAGTATTCAACCATGTATACTCCTCTGTTCATTTCTAAGTTTTCCCCTGTTTTTACCAAAGCAGGTTTCCTAGGCTGACATACTTATGTATTTAACAGCAAAATTATTGTTTCACAGTTAGCACGACTGTCATAGGAAGTCACACTTTGTCATTACTTAATAGTTGAGGTCGTTTCTAAGAGCCTTGGGATCATCAGATTAAGCTAGAACTTGAAATAAAAAAAAAAAACTATTAAAAAAAAAAACACTTATATCCTTTACTTGGTTTGTATTTACTTCTATTTTTCCTTCCTTTTTTTTCCATCCAGACCATCCTGTGGAGAAGCACAGGGAATTCACAGTGAGATTGTCTCCTAGAAATGCAAAAAGCTATACAATGTCTCACCAGTATGGATACTTAAAAATGGCCTGAACATGGATGACGCTAACAGACATGCTAATTCAGGTGAGTAAAGCAAGAGAGCAAAAAAGAACTAATGTTGAGAGAAGGAAAAATATTCTTCTCCATGGGACAGTACACTAATTGCTTTCCTCTTACTTTAATCTTAATTTTCTTTTACATCAAAGAAAATGTTTGGTTTGTTGGTATATACCCTTCTTTAAACTATAATATAGATCATCTGGTAAATGAAGTGGATAATACTGATTGAAATTTATGTTCTAGAGTTGAGCATGTAGTTCAATGACAAATCGTTTTTTAAATAAATTTATTTATTTTACATTGCCCGGTTTCCCTTCTCTCCTTTCCTCCTAGTCCCCACCACCAGCCCTTTTCTTACCCCCCCCAACCCATTCCTCCTCCACTTCTGTTTAGGAAAGTGCAGGTCTCCCATAAGTATCAATATGTCCCTCAACAAAGGGATGGATAAAGAAAATGTCATGCATTTACACAATGGAGTATTACTCAGCTGTTAAAAACAAGGACACCAGCAACTTTGAAAGCAAATGGACAGAGCTAGAAAAAGTCATCCTGAGTGAAGTAACCCAGATGCGTAAATACAAACACGGTATGTACTCACATACAAGTGGATATTAGCTGTGAAATAAAGGATAACTATGCTACACTCCCCAGAGCCAGAGAGACTAAGAAACAAGGAGGGTGCATGGGGGGATGCCCGGATTTCCCTAAGAAGGAGAAATAGAAGAGGTTTCCTGACTGGACTGAGGGAGGGTGAGGATGGTCACTTGAATGATCAGATTGGGGGCAGGACAGAGAGGAAGAGTACTGAAAGAGTACTAGAGGTGGTGTGTTTCAGGATCAGGTAAAAACCTGGCACGAGGGAATCTCCCAGGAAGCTACAAGCATGACCCCAGCTAAGACTCCTAGTAGTAGTGGATGTGTAACCTGAACTGGCCATCTTCTGCGACCAGATTGGTGCTGAGTCCAATTGTTATCATAGAGGTAAGATCCAGGTACTGACAGAAATGGATGTAGAACCACATCCTACTATTAGGCGGAATTTGGGGAAATCCTGTAGAAGAGGAGGAGGAAGGACTGTAGGAGCCAGAGGGGCCAACGAGACCACAAGAAAACTCCCAAAATCAACTAACCTCGGTTCATAGGGGCTCATAGAGACTGAACCCACAACCAGGAATTCTGCATGGGACTGACCTAGGCACTCTCCACAGATGTTACAATTGCATAACTAGGTCCTCTTGTGGGACTCCTAACAGTGGGAGCAGGGCCTATCTCTGACTCCTTTACTGGCTTTTGGGATGCTTCTTGTCATATTAGGCCATCTTAACACACAGGGAGGTGTGTACTCTTACCGCAACTTGATAAATCACTTTCTTAGCATGCTTGTGGTATGCCCTATGTTGGAACTGCAAATTAAAAAAATAAAAGAAGAAAGAAAGAAAAGAAAGAAAGGAAGAAAGAAAGAAAGAAAAGCACTATTTATACTCCATTGTCTATTTTTACTCCATAGTCTCTTTTTCCAAATTCATCTAATCTTTAGCCTATTATAATGTTATGAATATAGAAAATAATTCCTATAACTGCATGAACAAAGAAAAAAACCACCAAAAGATTAACATTATATATTAGTGTATACGGTGATGTTAGACTTTCATACATTTGAAGCTGAAAACCTTTGAAATGAAAACCTAGGAGATGAGCATGTATCTTAAGAAGAGATTTCTTTTAAGTTCTGAAAATATCAACTAGAGTAACCTAATTAATTATGCTAAGTAGTCTTTCTACTGATGGAAAAATTTCCTAACCAGGTATTTTGTCAAGATCTGCCCAATTTTATTTTATATGGCTTAAATTAATGTGCTGTCAGCTTATATGATGCTGTGTCTTGTGAAAACATACAAATAAAAAGACCAAATTTTTTGGCAGATATGTGGAAGCTATTACCAAGATTAAATACACCAAAACTCTGTTATGTATCTGCTTGGGGCAACAAGACTGAGGATAACAGAGATAGATCACCTAAGAGACAGCCACATTAATGATCAGGAAAACCTGATATCAAAACCAAGAGAAAAGTAGTGGTATTTTATGATGAATGTCCACTAAGGGCCACAGGCTGGCACTGGGTGTAACATTTGCCATTATGTGTATGAGTTTATGGAATCCTAATACTGAGGCCGTAACTTTTGAGTTCCAGACAGCTTTCTGAATGATGAACACATTATTTTGCCACATGAAGCATCGTCTGACTTGAATTCTTTGAAAGTAAATGGGGGTGCTATTAAGGAATTCACTCTTATAGATAACCCTACTGCCAAATGAACCAGTGCTGATAAAATTATCCACCTTTGCATCATGAAAAACAACCCCAGCCTCAGAGAAGCAGTGAACACCTATTTTCCAACACTGAGTAGACCTTGGATAGTATAAAGTCAGCTGCATTCAGTATCTTACACCCTGAAGAGGCAACAGCTAAGAATACTTATTCATGACAGGTACAATACACCTGGGATAAGACCACACATTCAGCTCAGTTGGTGCTTTGGATCTAGTTTTCCAATGATCTCAGGATAGCATGCAAGAGTGACCTGCTTTTGTAGATCTCTACCGTTGAAGCCTAAAACTGAGTAAGAGCCTCCTGGAAGCTGTGATTTCAGTGTTGAGAGTATTAAAGCATACCTCTTTATATAAGTTTATGTTTCACTCTTATCCTAAATGTCTCATAGTTTCCTCTCTTTTTCATTATCTAAATCTTATTTGTTCTTTCAATGTTACCCCTAGGAAGATGAATGTATTAAGAGTATACATAATTATGAATGTAAGTAATTATCTTTCCTAATTAAAGTGGATTATTTCTCTACTCAATTACCTAATTATTAACTTCATAACTTCTTTTAATTATTTGATCACAAAATTTTCACTTAGTCATATCTATTCACTAATATAATTCATTAACAAATTCACTAATAAATAAAATTCAAAAATCCTGAGTGCTGGGATTAAAGGCATGCACTACCACCACCCGGCTAAAACAGATAATATCTTGAACTTTTGTGATATACCTATCATGAAATAGCTATTATACTAGTAGCAAAACATAAATTATAAAAGAGATGAGATAGCATAAAATGGATATCAAATACTTGAAGGGAAATTTAACACACTGTTTATTATTTTGTTTTGCTTAAATGCGTTGCTTTCCCATCTAATAAAATTATGCTTATTTAAAACATAGCTTCAAACTGAGCTAGATTATAAAATTTAAAGAAAGGTTTAAGAGTCATGATGTTTACCTAAATATCAGGCTTATCTTGAGAGACTGAATGACACCAGCCAAAATGATTCTGAGATTTTGCTGTAGAAATAGCAGGCAGCTAAAGATGTAATGAGCAGCAGAGTAAGCCTTTTTGGCATCAGCACAGATTGGAAGGATTTTTTTTTTCTCAGAACACTCTAATACATTACAAAGCTTCTTAGATACGCAGGCGAGGTAAGAGTCAAGTGGAAGCATGAGCTTTAAAATAATCAAGCAATGTCAAAGTTTCCTCTTCTGTGCATTTTAAATTTAAATGTGAGTTTTCCATTTCTATCAGACTATTATATCTGAATGCCAGTGGTGTAGCACGTTAGACAGAGCTTGAGACACACTTCTGTGGAGATTGAATTGGCATTATAAACCTTGAATCTTTGATGAACAGGAATCATTCTGATAGTAAGAGCTCACTCCTAGGAGTCAATGGAACAATAAGCCCGATTATGGGCCCAGCAAAAGCTACATTATGGAAGAATGAAAAAGTAAGAAAGCAACTAAACAATAATGAGGCCTGAAAATTGGATTGTAAATATGTGAACATAATTTGTGATTTAATTTTTATTGCTTTTGAACTCAAATTGGGGTTACATAGATAGGCTAAAAATTAACATTAACTGTTCATTTAAAGAAAAATCCAAAGGGACAAATTAATTTTTCAGAAAAATTATTTCTCCTATAATAAGCAATTGTTCTTCTGTTTTTATTTTTAACTAATAATGGATCCAAGGTAGACAATTATAGTAACTGTAATGAGCTTCTATCACCACTGTCTTGACTTTGTACATGTGTATGTCTTTCTGTGTGTTTTATTTACCAGTACTTACTAAAAAATTTAAAGTCTACACATTAACTTAAAAATTGTAATAATTATCCAGACATGGTGGCACAAAATTTTATTCTCAACTCTTGGGGGATTCATAAGTATAATTTTGTTGGTAGTCCCTACAATTTTGGTCTGAATTGTCTCATTCAAGCTCATGCTTTCAAAAGTTATTCCTCAAATTCTGTTGTTATTTTGTGGCTTTTGAAAACTTAAGGATATGACACTTGGTTGTCAGAACTAGGTCAACATTAAAGGGCCTTAAAAAGTTTTCATCCCCACCCTTACTCTACTCCTGAGGATGTCCATTCCAGTCTTTCTGTGCTCTCTGCTTATCCGGGATATGAATAGTTTCTACCATACATTCAAGCTGCCTTAACTGCTGTCATAGCAGATGATGTTCACATTTTGATAGACTTTGTCCTTCTGAAAATAGGAGACAAAATGTGCTCCTTTTCTCTGAAATCGTTTCTGTCACCATGATGAATAAATTGAGCAACACAGCAGCTTGTGGGAGCATTCATGTCCATTGGTCCAGTATGTTTACTGACAGGCTTCACGTCGTTAGCCCTCAATGAGATGATGTCCTTTTCCTTCACAGAGTTTTTGCTCTCGAATGCAATTTTTTTCAAGGGACGCCGCATTCTTTGGCTTCATAAAGTCTGCTTACTTTCTTAAATTACTTGTTCAGAAAAGTGTAATGTTTCCAGTTTGTATTTCCATTTCTTTCTAAAGCATGCTTTTCAAAAGGCTACCCCCCACCCCCCGCCCACCAAGTGGCAACTTGTCCCCCGTTTGGCTTATGTCCATGCTGAGTTAGCTGTGAGGGAATTTTGATCTTTCTCTGCTGCTTCTTCCTATTCCAGTCAGCTGCTGAGTTATATGGCCTGCCTGCCCTGGGCAGGCGGGGTCCTTTTTGTTTATTTGGGTTTTCTGTTTAGATTTTTTTAATTGCTGTAGTTTCTTTTTTATTTGTGTTGAAACAGTATCTTACTATGTAGCTGGAGCTCATTCTGTAGACCTCACTGGCCTTGAACACACAGAAATATCCCTGCCTCAGCTTTGTATGAGCACTGACATACAGTTGTGCACCACCATGCCCAGCTACTGGCAATAGTCAAGAGGGTGCCTGAGCTGGCCTACTCTGGTGATCGGATGGCTGAATACCCTAACTGTCATCGTAGAACCCTCATCCAGTGACTGATGGAAGCAGATGCAGAGATCCATGGCCAGGTCCCAGATGGAGCTCCAGGAGTCCAATCCATGAGAGAGAGGAGGGATGCTATAAGCAAGAGATATCAAGACGATGATTGGAAAAAATACAGAGACAACTAGCCAAACTAATGGAAACACATGAACTGTGGACCAATAGCTAAGGAGTCCCCATGGTACTGGACGAGGCCCTCTGGATAAGTGAGACAGTTGTTTACCTTGAACTGTTTAGGGGCCCCCAGGCAGTGGGATTGGGACCTGTCCTTAGTGCATGAGCTGGCTTTTTGGAGCCTAGCGCCTATGGTGAGACACTTTGCACAGCCTTGATGCAGGGAGGAGGGGCTTGGACCTGCCTCAACTGAATGTACCAGGCTCTGCTGACCTTGCCTTGGAGGAGGTGGGAATGGGGAGTGGTTGTCGGGGGAAGGCTTGCGGGCGGGAGGAAGGAGGACAGGGGAATCTGTGGTTGGTGTGTAAAGTGACTAGGAAATCTCTTAATTAAAAAAAAAAAAAAAAAAAAAAAAAAAAAAAAAAAACTCTAACCAAATAGCTGCTTTCCTTTCAATTTGATCATAAATTCTTTTAGGAATAAAAGTAGGAATCCCAAAAGGGAGACCTGATTTCTCAGAATAACATTCTTTAAGTCTGAGTAGTAAATATTCACTTTTTTGGTAGCACATTAACGAACCATGTCATCATTTCACATGGTTTATGATTCTTCGGGTATGTGTGTCAACTTAGATTGCTGAGAATGTCTTTGTTTACTCTGGCGCTATTGTACCTGGTTCTGTGACTCTTGTGCCTTAATGACACTAAGACTTAAAAGTATGTACTTTCAGTTAAGCAAATTATCCCTCTTCATGTGGCTGAGTCATCTCTAATCTGTCGGAACATCGAATAAAACAAGCTGATTGTTCCTAAGTAAGAATAGAAGGTGCCAGAAGCCTATGTTTCTCATTGTCCTATCTGGACTTCAACTGTTTAACCCTATGCATTTTGCTTCTCTCTCTCTCTCTCTCTCTCTCTCTCTCTCTCTCTCTCTCTCTCTCTCTCTCTCTCTCTCCAGCTACTGTTATCCATAAAGATCTAGAGAAACAGTATTGAGGACATGATTATACAATTTGTCTTAATTTTTAGAAATAGTTTTCTGATATTGTTGTATTTAAGCATCTGTTTGTCTGTGTCATATTGTAGCTAGAACTCAGAGTTGGTAGAAACTGTGAAGTGACAGTCTCCTAACCAGGTTTAAAAGGCAAGGGTCTGCATGGCCACCTGCAGGACACCTCCAAGTCCATTTCTCAAACTAATAATTGCAGTAAAACTGGTTGCTTCAAAAGTCACACAACAAAGCAGACAAAGAAAGAACACCCTAAGTAAATCAGTTTCCAGCTCAAGAATCATCTAGGAATTGGAATTTTTTTTTTCCGTCTTAAAAAAGCACTCATTATTCCCTGTATATACTGAACTAAGATATCTGAAAAACAAATCAAGAGAAAACAAACCACCACATCTCTACTATCATCCTTAGTGGCTAAACTAAAATGCAAATTGAGTTTCCAACATGACAGTGTCTTCCTATAAAGAAGAGCTATGCTCGGGGAGAAGTGGAACACAGAATGTTGACTTGGGGATGAGTGGAAAGATCCAATGAAGCTGGGAACATTGAGTTTCTGAAGTCTGATGAGCCTCCTATCCTGGTAGAACTACCCTAAGTACTGCACATGAAGAAATTAACCTGCATTGCCTAAAGAAATTGTAATGATCTCCCCTGAAGCAGTTATTTGCAGACCGCTGTGTTTCCACCTCATTACTTCTTTGCTTTTAATTCTATTAGTAGAGATAAGACCGAGGAGGTAACTAGAAGTGAAGAGCAACGTGTCATTCATGAGAAGGTACACTAGACACCAAGAAAACCACTTTATTTTTCTAATTTATATAGATAAAAGTTCAGAGAATCCATGTGGGAATATTAAGATACTATAAGTGTAGAATAATGAAAATAATGTGGATGGAAATGAATCTACCAGAACTAAGACACCAAGCAGAGAGTTTACTCTTAATAATGCAGCTTGTCGAGTTAGAAAGCCTTTTTTCCCCTTTGATTGAATGAATCTTGGAACAAAATGTTACCTAACTAAAATGAATGCAAAATGTTGACCTGCCTTGGTTTATTGCAGAAAAAGTGTTTAAAGTTTTAAGAAAAGTATAGTTTCAGGGAATTTCCTATAAGTTCCCTTCACTCCCTCTGCAGGGCCAGAGGAAACACATTTTATCATCATTGTGAAAAACAAATTTGGAAGAGTAAATCCAATACCCAAGTGATCACTTTTCTGTGGACTCTAAGTTTAAATTGCCATTTGATTAATAAACTTGAATGTGGTATGACTAGTTGAATCTTTGAATGACAGAACAATATGTAAATACTCTTAAAGTCAAAAGAAGATTTACATTGTCACCATAAAGGTTATTGATAAAAGGAGCAATGGGAATATTATGGGCTTCAGACCTTTGGCATTGTCTAGGTGATCGTCATCCTCCTAGGAACAAGACAGAAGAAACAAACCTATAATGCTCACATTAAAATTTACCAATAGAAAAAATAGATTGTCATTAATGTCTTATATAACCAGTATAGCCAAGAAAAATATATGCAAAATGAAGGCTTAAAATGGAGAGCCACCAACCTCATTTAATTTCTGCACTTTGGGCCACTTTAATCTCCAAGTCTCTTGAATGAAATGATGGCTGGGACCATTTGAGAAAGAATTGCTTTTTACACATACACACAAACACACACACACACACACACACACACACACACACACACACACACGATTAGTCTTTCCCAAATCTCTGCACAGCAATCTGTAGTCCTGTAGTAGTATGACTGTATACCAGAAAAATATAATAATCAGATATTTTGGCAATAGACTCTGGCTATGAAGGACCCTAATTATAAAAGAGCCCAATTGCTACTTAGTTCTCTAGGGGGAGCAGAACTCATGGAGCTTAAGTGATAAATGGAGTTAAACTCCAGTCTGTTCCATGGCTCTGTCTACTCTCTCCACCCCTTCCTACTGTAATCATTTCTCTAGTCCCAGAATTTATGATTGAAACAGATATGCTTAGTGCTGGTAGAATCTCCAAATGGCTTCCCTCATCCATAGAGCAAATGCTAATAAGGTGAGAAAGGTCAAGCACAATTCATCAGTATGGCTTCTCCCCAGAAAACACTATACCAAAAATAATACTGAATTCCTACAGGGCTTACAATGATTAATGCTACCAACAAGGACTCAAAAGACATGGGGCTAGAAAACCTTAGATTCCCATTCAAATTTCCTGTTTGGCCTGTGGAGAAGACAGATGGATTTTGGATAATGACAATGGATTATCATAAACTTAACCAGGTGGTGACTCCAATTGTAGCAACTGTACCAGATGTGATTTCATTGCTAGAACAATTATCATATCCCCTGGTACCTGGCATAAGCTATTTATATAGAAAATGCATTTTTTTAGTACTGTGGGAAAATAACTAAGTTAGCAGTTTGCTTCTTGTTTGCAAAGCAAACAGAATAACCCTATTATCTTGTCATGGGAAGGTTTCAAATCCCAAGTTCCTTATGATTATAAAGTTCATAGGAATTCTAACCATGTTCCTTCATTAGACACAACAGTAGCCCATTACATAGATAATGTTTTGCTGACTGGATATAGAGAGTAAATTGTAGCATGTATTCAAGACTTAAATTAATTGTTTATCTGTGAATAGGATGTAAAATAAATCTGGTAGAAAGTCAAAAGACTTCCACTTCATCTCTAGTGTTCAAGCACTTTGGAGTATGTTAAGATATTGCTGACATATGTGATCTTAATCTGACAAAAATAATGTCATGGAACCAACTCAGCTAGAAGAACATATTTCTCTTTGGGCTGTTATATTTTCTTTCTATTTGTTTGTTTGTTTCTTGTATGAATTTGAAATGTCTCCCAAAAAACACAGTTTGAAGTCTTGTTCTATGCTTGGTACAGTTTGGGTAGGCTATGGAGCTTTTCATGGTGCAACCTGGATTATAAAAGTATTCTGTAGGGGTGGAACTTTGAGGATCACACCAAATCACCAGGGTTGGGCCTGTGTTCTCGTTTTCCTGGTCAAACGTGATGTAATCAGACCCAGCTAAAAACTACTGACTTCATGAACTTTGTCTGCTCTTCAATGTGACCAGAGTCCTCTGCCATTCCTTGCCACCTACTGATGAGCTGAAAATCCCAGAAACTGTGGGTTAAAATAAATTCTGGGTTTTTTTGGGTACTTAGTTGACAATGATATTTAATTCTTAAGACAAGTTAGGGGCTGAACCAGAAGGTTTTAAAGCAACACAGTTTCTGTGGTTGTTGTTTGTTTTTTGTTTTTGCTTTTGTAAGTCATTCTGGACTGAGGGCATATTAATAGAGAAGATGCAATGATGCTTGAATGTTCAATGGATTAAAAGAACTGAGTAGGACTCCTGTAGGTCCCTATGGGTAAACTGCATATTCACCAACTCTGAAGATTTTGAAACAAAGCCCTATTTCATCTATGAATATTTACTCTATTGTTGACAACGGCTTATGATTTATACATTTACCTACGAGATAGTAAGTTATTGTGTAACTTGAGACATGGAAAAATTAACTGAGAATTTCATACATATGTTTAATGTATTTTGATCAACTCAATCCCCATATTTTACTTTCCAATTCCTCTCCTATACCCTGCAACTTTTCTCTCTCTCTCTCTCAAACTCACAGAGTTCATTTAATGCAGCTCATAAGTGCTTGGGTTTAGGGCAGTCTGGTGGAGCATAAGTTATTGAGGGGCTACATTCCTGAATAAAACTTGCTCTGACTCCCCCAGAAATTACCAACTACAAATAGTTTCTCAGTTAGAGGTAGAATTCATAAACATCTTCCCTATCCATGCCCAGAATTTTGAACTGGCTTGATCTTGTGAAAATCTGATTTATTCAGTTATAGTTGCTGTGTGTTTCCGATTACAATAACCCTGTCACATCAAGTAAATACAGTTTTTCTGCAAATGTCCACTGCTTTTGCTCTTACAATTTTTCTGTCTCCTCTTCAATAATTCCAGTGATTAGTGGTATGGGGTGTGATGTAGCTGACCCGTTAAGAGCTCAATGTTTCTATGTATTTTTTTCTCTGAAATTGTCCAGTTTCATAGTATCATGATTCATGATTAGCATTATCAACCACAAAAAAAAAATCATGACTATGACTGTATATGCCATAGGTCCTAGGACAGAATCTAATACTATCATTCCCCTAAATGACCTCTGAGTTCTATTTTTAAATAAAAAACAATGAAAATTTTTTAAAGATATAAATTGCAAATACATATATTACTGACATTTTGCAAGGAATTTTTAAACATTATTTTTAATAACATATAATATGAATAATAATAGCATTCACCCTCAATTCTGAGTAAATAATTGTTTTCTTTTTAAAAATATATTTTAATTATAATGCAGTTATA
Source organism: Peromyscus eremicus (assembly GCF_949786415.1). Classification (NCBI taxonomy): domain Eukaryota; kingdom Metazoa; phylum Chordata; class Mammalia; order Rodentia; family Cricetidae; genus Peromyscus; species Peromyscus eremicus. The sequence continues at coordinate 17,610,803 of NC_081427.1, forward strand.
TCACTTTTCTTGATCCTTTATGCCCTGCTAGTCTACCCCAGGTACTCTCCCTATAATTCTTCCTCATATGACACCTCCTCCAAGTTGATAGCCTCTTTTTTATTATTATTGTTATACACAAACATACATACATTTGTGGTACGTGTGGGTGTAAAAAACATTTTTATTGTTATTGTCTGTGTGTACATGGTTTGAGAAATGATGGTTCTACAATGGACAATTTATAAGAGGGCTCATTCTTGAAAGAGGCTAATTCTTCTTTTCCCAGCAGTTATGAGTTGTCTGTAGTTCCTTGTCTAGAGGTAAGAATAAGTGAAATGTTCCTCCTTCCACAGTAATTGTCCATCAATATTGTCATCATTCCAGTCTTGTTTACACAGCTCTTCCTAGGAGAGATTGTACCATGACATATTTCTGGATGTTCTCCTCTTACATTTTTTCTACTCCATCTTCTTCTGTGATGTTCCCTAACCATAGATGTAAGAGCTGTGAAGGAACTGTATCTGTTGGGTATGGGCTCTGGACAGTGTGTGGAGCTCTGCGTTGTCCCCATTGTGGTTTTCTGTGATGGCCTCCATTCTCTATAGAGAGAGATAAGCTACACTTATCCAGGAAAGATAGCTATGCAGAAAATGTGTTTCTGGGCTGTGGACTAAGTTTATATCTTTATAACCATAGATTAGCTCATCTCTCCTCTCTTATCATAGAAGCTGTCTTTTTTCAGTAGTTGGATGTGGGATGACTCATCCCTAACAGGCTTGAGGGTCAGAAGGCCCAAACAAGTAAAAAAGATACTTTCTGAGAGCCAGCCTGGGTCTGCCTGATGGTCTTAGCAACAGCAGCTGAAACATGATCTGGAGATGTCCCGGACCAATGAGAGTCAGCCATGTCACACCAGCAGATGCATATTCATCAGACCTCCCCCCAGGGTGGGGTGGAGGGTATATAAGGCTTGCCTCTTCCTGAATAAATTGAGCTTGTTTCCACATTCTTCCAGAGTCTGTGTGGTTTGACTCTGTGCCTACTTGGCCCCCACCCCCAAAGGGAACAACAGCAAGGACCCTGCTACAGTTGGAAATTTACACAGAGACCCACAACTGTTGAACTACAGAAATGTGCTACTAGTCCATTTAGTGTTGTTCATATGTGTGTTTTAAGGAGGAGAGTCTGGGATTGGATAATTAGTTGGCTGAAGACTAATTCTACCTTTCTCAGCAACCAATGAATTCCTTGGCTCTTCATTTATGGGTGGGACTTTGTGAGATTTCCCCATCCATGTTTACATGCCTACTGGTGTTGTTATTTTACAGGTTTTGTTTTAGACAGCATTGTTGAGAGATTTCATATACAAAGCTTCCCTCTTCTTGTAAAAGATGTTATCTCAAAGCAGACATCTGAGTCTCTAGCTCTTACCATCTTTCTATCTTTAGTTTTGTTATGTTCCCCGAGCCTTGGGTGTAATGATTGCATTGTAGATGAATCCATTGGGGTTGGACAAAGCACAGTCAGTTGTTCTCTGCATTTTCATCAGTTGTGAATTTCTATAATAGTATCCACCTTCTACAAAAAGAAACTTCTCCGAGCAGAAGTGAAAGCAGTGTTTATCTTTAGATATAAGGATATGGGATTAGAATGTGGGTAATGGAAATTAGTTAGAAATTATAATGGTTTAGGAAAGTGGGAATAGTAGGATATTCTTTAAAGTTCATGACATTTCTAGCTGTAAGTTGTTAGTTGGCTAGATTTAAAACACTGGCAGTGAATTTCTCCTATTGAGAGAGTCTAAAGACCAATAAAACAGATGCTGGTTGTACTTGAGTTAAAGTTTCTTGAGGGCACCATTGCAGATATTTTGGGGTCATTGTTGTGGTCCATAGGTTTTATATCTTGGTAGAACTATTAATTGTTTTCCTCCCTTGGCATCTTCTGAAACTAAGACAACAAATTATATGTGCATACACATGGACATATTTTAATAGAATTATGAAACATGGCTCTTGAAGAAACGCTAGACGCCATGTTTCATAATTTTATTAAATATGTTTTTATGTGTTTGCTCATATAATTATGTATGCAATATAACTATTTTAATAAATATGAGAGGTTCCCCTATTGCTTTTTCAAAACCTTAATTTATCTCTCCTTTTCTTTTGTGTTATCCTTTCTCTTCTCTTAATGTCCTGTCTTCTGTTGTTTCTTCTCTTTCTTCATTCTCAGTATGTGTGAACTCCTCCTCCTCCTCTCTGGAGATCCTTCTAGCCCCACTCCCACCCCATATACTTCATGTTTACTTACCCATATTTTGTGATTACTCCAGGTTATACACACTTCCATCTAAAGATTTAGACCTTTACAGGACAAGTTAGAAAGAACATGCCATGTTTGTGTTTATGTCTGGGTCTGGGTCACCTCATCCTGTATAATATTTTCCAGGTCATTCTATATAGAAATTTCCTTTTTTGTTACATTTGAATATAATTCCGTTGTGACTATATACCACATTTTCACTATTCATTTTTCAGTTGAAGTTTGTTTCAATGGAAACTATTCTGAATAAAGTGGCAATCAATATGGCTGAAAAGTCCCTCTGTAGTATGGTATTGGATCTTTGGGGCATATGCCAAGAAATATTATAGCTGGGTAACATGATAGTTCCACTTTTTGCTTTTGGAGAACTCTTCTCACTGACACCCACATTGACTTCACCCACTTGCAATATTCCCAACAGTGAAGATGAATTCCCTTTTCTCTATATCCTCATCAGCATTTGTTGTCAGTTATGGGACAATGGTCATTTTACCCAAGTATTTTACACAGTCTTCTGGGGAAATGGCTAATGTGTCTGTTCTTGTATGGAAGATAGTTGTGTCATATGAGGCACATGCATGACTTTGTTAAGTCTTCAGTTTACATGAAATTCTCGCTATGCTAATTCTCTAAACATGACCCTTTTGAGAACAATACTGATCACCTGTGCATCAAACTTGAACCATTTTATATTTTTGCAATTCCATACTTAAAAAAATTGGGTTTTCATTTTAGTGTGTACTAAAATATGGCTTCCTAAAATCAAAGTGTTCTTTGAAAACTCAAGGTTTATAAATACACATTGCATTCTACATTTGCAAGAAAAAATATCATCTTTCAAGACTGAGCTCAGATTCTTTCATATCTGTGTATCCTTTCCTGAATTTCTCAATGTTCTGCATATAATCACATCCTTTCCTGTGTCAACACAATCCCTAAGGATATGTCTATTGTACTACATACAAAAAATTATTAAATTTTGTCACTTGAGAAAAAAATTTCTAGTACAATGAAATATGATTATTTGAATTAAAACACGAGCTTTAGAATATCACCTAATTTTTAGTATCTTGGTTTTCTTATGTTTAAAATGCAGATACTAATAAAAATCCTTCATAATTCTATTTTGAAGGTTATGCAAGTTTATCTATGGAAAGCAATTAAAACAGTGCCCAAAGGAAGCATTTAATAAATTTTACCTATTATAATTGCAACCTGGGGACCTTCATATTTCCATTTAACCCACACAAGACTTAGTACTGTCTCAGGTTATAATGCATTCTGCATTAAAAATATGTTGGAAAAAATGATGCATTTGAAAGCAGAGTCTACATGTGATTCAATTTTATGTATTTCTTTTAGAAAATACAAATTGAAGAAATACTGTCAGCTACAGTTCATCCCAATTGTTAAAATGACAAATCAATAATTTCTGTGAGATTAAATGGTGAGTATTTTCTTGGAGAATATGCTCAGGCTATGTCAAAACAGTTTAATAGGCATCCAGTTACTTTTACTGTCCAAATCCAAGTAAATAATGTATTAATGTGCATTTATTCAAAGCTCTTGTTCTTATTACTTTCCTTTCTTGTTGCTTGTGCTTTAACTGATAAAGTCCTAAAACATATTTTACAGAAAAAAACAGATACCTATATTATATTACAGAAAATAACATTTTATATATCCTGGGTATTTTACTAAATTAAAAAGTTATTTTTGAGGAAAGGACTGCTTTATCATTGGATATTCGTCCAGCTTATTTGAATAGAAATAAACTAATATTAGTTATAAGCAATACCATAATATGATTTCCCTTAAATAGGTGCCAACCTCAGTATCTTCTAAAGTTGTCAACAGCAGTATTTATGGCATGTAAGCCATGCCAGAAAATCACTTGAATAAATAGTGTGAGGCCATTTTAGGCTAAAATTGTATTCAACTCAGTATCTCCCCCAAATGCAGTTTTCAATGGAAGAAATCTGATAATTATGTTTTTATTTTTGTTGTTTCTAAAGAGAAACAGAAAATACCAGCAAACCATTGTACTTGGTATTTTTCAACTTTCCATTTTTCTTATTCCTGAGCCCTGTATTGTTCATACTAATTAACCTTTCTAAAAGCAGTCTCAAGCCTTTGCTAGAAAGAGAAGGAATGTAAATATTTTATGTTTGTTTACACATATGCATACAATGTCTTGAATTAATCTCTGCTGTCATAATTCTATTCCCAAAACCAAAGCATCAACATAGAATTAATTAAACTTTAATTAGTTTTCTTGGGAAAAAAAAGAGATCTTAGCAACTGATGTTTCATTATATTACAATCGAATCTTGGTATGAGAACCATGTATTCTTAGCACCTATTACAATGTGAAGTCACATACCTATAGAAAATGGTGATATTTAGATGCAATAGATTAGAAATTAGACATAATCTTCATTAATCCAATTTATAAGTAATTATCCTTCCATCAACTAGATAATTTTCATACTGTAACTAAAATTCCAAAGATGAAATTCTAAAATCTCAAGCAATAGTTTTCAAAACCAAATCCCTATATACATTTCATTTTTATTGATTGGGAGTGGAATGATACTCTACCAAGGAAAATGCAAAAAAAATCTTCACAAAATTTTCTACCAATTTTTACTTTTATCCAGTTCTGGTAACTGAAGTCTATGCATTTGTCTCAGTCAAAAATGAAGAATATGATGGCCTCTTCATTCTTTTGATAAGAAATTTCAGGTGATGTCAGAAGGCAGAAGCAGAGCTCAAATAATGGATGTTTGTGGAGCAGGGTTTGAAAGCCATATTCTCCTGTCATTACCCTGAATTTCTAATTCTATCAAATAAATAAATAAATAACACAATTGTAAAAAAAAAACTACATGAAATAATCATAACCTAAAATATTTATATTAACTGTTAGGCTTATATGAGAAGATTGAGGGGTCATATAAACATAAGCTTTGTGCACTACCCTCAGAGACTTAGGCATTCTATAGGTACAACCTCCAAAGTGTCTGAGAGTTTTCTTGTCATTACTGAATTATTGTAAGCACTAAGAGTAACCTGTTTTGATTGTGACTCTTTGGGCTTCAATGACTTTCTGCCTGTTTTGTCTATCTTTTATGTTCTACTCAGTTTATGGGGTTTCAGAATGCTTACCATAAATAATGATCAAATATTATTATTTATACACTTAGTTCCAAATTATTTCATTGCTATTATTGCAACTTCTGTTTGTAGATTTACTTTAAAATAAGTTAATGTCTTTCTATCAACAGTTGCAATAATACATTAATGTATTTGTATATGTGGGTTCATGTGTTGTGTGTGTGTGTGTATAGTAATAATAATCAAAGAAAAAAGTTCAAAAGGTTGAGAATTAGGGGCACTATGGAGAGTTGGGGAACTAATATAACTATATCTTAATAACAGTTTTTTTTACAAAATAAAGAATTCACATAATTGAAGTAAAGTAATTACTTTCTGATGGGAATAGTTTTTGTTGTTGTTTTTCATAAAAACATACATTCTATATATTCTGAAATCAGTCACATTGCAACAAGCAAAACATAAGCAAAATTATTTATGCAGTTGCTAGACTTTTTAGGTAAAAGTATCCTGCATAGATTCTCCAAACTCCTAAATGATTACTTCTTCAAAAATTTAACTGGACTAAAACATAAAGTGGTAAAAATTAGTGTACAGTGCTAGCCAGATGTTAGAGATGTAACCATGGTCTATTGAAGGAAATATGGTGGTCAAGAGAAGGAATCTCTGGCCTAGGTGAGGACCTAATATTCCAGTTCTTCTGTTCAATCACTTGAGTAAAAGACTACCAACTACCCCTCAGGAACAGAGAACATCAGTAAGAAGAAAGGTACACTCACTATAGGGCATGCTGAAGAGTTATGTAGGGTAATTCCTGTCCACTAGCATAGTGTCCATAAGTCAGTCTGAGAATACATGAGTCTGGGCTGAGTTTTCCCACTTTCCTCAGAAGGTTAGATTAATTTTCCTTTGTCATTTTCAGCCCTTTCTTGCCAGTGCTGACAAGGACTTAAGTATGCTGGCTCTCAGACCTCTGACTTCCTCACTTTTCACTGCATCCCCCTTCTCATCATGTGACGGTTGCCATGTGGCAGACATCCATGTCAGCAGCTCAAAAGACATGCTACTTTATTCTTTGTTTGCTTTATTAATTAATTAACTAATTAATTACTATTTTTAGTTTCTTCTCCAGTCTTCTCTTCTATGCACCTATACAGCTGCTGATATTTACCATTTGTCTGCCTTTGGGTGTTTTTCTTTTAAACGCTAATAAAATTGTAACTGGACTAAAAAAAAAAAAAAAAAAAAAAAGGTAAAAAAATAAGTGTGCTGTGCCAGCCAGAGAGAGCCAGCTAAACTGGTATGTTGCCAAGCACGGTGACCTGAAGTTTTATCCTTAGAACCTACAGGGTAGACAGAGACAGTAGACTCACCCAACCCTTCCTTTGACCTCATACCCACACTATATGGCATTTGTACTCAGAAAGGTATACACATACAATAAATAAATAAGTAAATAAATACATAATATATTCAAGAGAACTGTTGCTGAAACATGAGCAAGACAAAACCAACATATTAGAAATAAACTCTATGTAGTATGTCACATTTAAAGGAAAAGAAGTAGGGACACATCACAAAAGGAAGGACTATCTGATCAACATACAGTATTTATGCTTGGCCATTTGTCCTTGAGTCTGGAAATGGACAACAATTACAGCCTGCCTGTCAGCAGTAATACACTATCCGCATACTTTTGATGCAATCTAAGCATTTAAAATTCTTGTCATCAAAAATGGAAACAAAATATAGACTATTTTTATCAAAACAATAGAGAAACTAGAAAATAGAAGCAAGAAGGGGAAAAGGGATATTGCAAGGTTTATGGAGGTCAGACTCAGGAAAAGAAACCAAGTCTGTTGCATTGCAATTGCAGTGGTCTAAGTCACTGGTTTGTTCAACTCTTGTGCAAAACATCCATCTGCAATACATAATTCATACCCCCACTGCCGTCTTATCAAATGGTTGTAAAAAGAAATACAGCATTACCTTTCCCACATATTGAGGTTCGGAGCCCATGTATTCTTCCAGCACAAAAAACTGATTCCATACCCAGCCACGTTTAACCCGTTGGAAATGGGATCGTCTCCCCTGAAGGTGGATAACATTTTCTTTTGGTTGTGTGGCTAAAGTCTGTTGTGGCTGTGACTGAAGTGGTGTTAGGAGACCTCCATCAAACAGGATCCAGAGAAGCAGACATAAAGAGTTCCTTGTAAGCATTGGCAAAGGCTTTCTCCCACAGTAGAGTAATAAATACTCCAGTACTTAATGTAGAGTCGTGGGATCCAGGGTTGAGATGTCTGTGGCTGTGACCACTGAGCTTTCCGTTTTAATGAAGAGATAGTAATTCACACATTGATGCTCTGGAGGCCTCTGCTTTATTACATTCCATCTAAAGAGACCTATAAAATAGATAAACATACATCAAGTTCATAAAACTTCATTGTGACTTTCATAGAATCTATCATTACATCTACTATTGTTGAACAAAACATGATTAATTGATGAGTGGCTCATCCTCTTCAACCTGTTAGTTTAGATTAATTACCCCAAGTTTTATACATACTTATATATTATCAATTACAATGAAGCAATGTATATATTATTGACAAAAGAAGCATACATTTCTACTTAATGATCACCCTAAAGAGGAAATAAATTAATATTGTACAGATGGATTATCGAGTTAGAGTAGCATTTTTAGTTCATAATGCTTAGGTATTATTGTTTCTGTACAGCTATCCTGTGCATTTTAAGCATCTCAACTCTTCATTCTAGTATTTAATAGACAATGGCACATCTCCTCCCATCCCAAGTAATGCTAATGAAATGGGTCTCCAACTGTTCACAAATATATTCTGATCAGAGTTGAATAGACCAAGATGGAGAACAAACATTTCGGACAAGAAAAAGACAAGAAATAATTTTTAATCATTCTCCTGAAGTTAGAAAATTGAAAAGATTATACCATTGAGCTTAAAGATGATTAAATAGAAAAGAAAGATCTCATAACAATGGAAATGACTGCTGTGGGATAATGCTTTTGTACACTGGTTTAATGAAATGCTGATTGGCCAGTAGCCAGGCAGGAAGTATAGGCAGGATAAGCAGACAAGGAGAATTCTGGGAAGAGCAAGGCTGAGTCAGGAGATACCAGGCGGTCATCCAGGGACCACCATGTAATGGCACACAGGTAAAGCCACAGAACATGTGGCAACACATAGATTAACAGTAATAGCCTGAGTTTAAGTGTAAAAGTTTGTCAGTAGTAAGCTTGAGCTAATGGCCAAGTAGTTTCAATTAATATAAGACTCTGTGTGTTTACTTGGGTCTGAGCTGCTGTGGGACCACGGGGCTGCAGGAACCAGTGGGCTACAAATGAGCAATAGAAAGTCAAACATTAAGAGATTTTTTTTACAAAGTACAGCAAAAACAACGCATGAGAATTTATTCAATATATGGTGTGCTAGAGGAGAAAGAAATGGTGTCCTATTAAATAAAAGTTCTACTATGCGCTCAAGTGAAAGGAGCTTGAAACATTTTTCTCAAAATAAGCATTTCAAAGGATAGGAAATGCTCAGTAAATAAAATGTCCACTGCTCAAGAATGAGGACCTGTGTCTATATCACCAAAACCTTCAGAGAAGCTATTGTGACATCTCTGTCCTGTAACCTCAGCATAAGAAAAAAAGGAGGGGCATAGACAGGTACATCCCAGGGGCTCCCTGCACATAAAATGTAAATGAAATTGGAAGTCCTAGGCTTTTTGCATGTGCATACATACAACACACACACACACACTGTATCAAAATAAAGAAAAATAAAGAAATATATTATGCATTTTAATATAATAACATTTGCCTAACTGCAATATATAAGCATTGGTATTAAGGAAGACACAATGCTTTGCTTTGGCTAAGGCAGAAAGAAGAGGCAAATGAACAGAAAATTAAATAAAAACAGACCAAATTATATCAATGTGAAAATACATACAACACATTCTGAAGACAAGAGGTTAAAATATAGCAGTAGTTCTGTGTTTTGTAACAAAATATTTCACTTAGCCAGGATAGTTTTGCATTATATGCTAATTATAATATATGGATATATATTAAGTAATGTGTGTGTATGTGTATAGACAGAGAGAGATGATTTTGTCAGCCAGTCGACTTTAACTCAGCCCCAAACTTACTCAATTATTAATCATTTCACACTGTCAAAAATGTTATTCAGAAATGCTCTAAACATTTGATGTGGGAGTATATTACCATGAATGAGATAAGACATGAGGTAGGCAGTGGATAAGAGATCTCCTCTGAGTCTATTCTTTATCAGCACTTCTGTCAGCAGAAATTGAGGCAGGATGCATCATTTTCCTGGAATTTCTTTATGATTCTGACTTTTTGGTCTGACAAATTCAAAATTATTTTATAACCTCTTTCAATTCTAGACAACATAATATTTATATAGTGCTAACTTATACTTACATTATCCAATCCAATATGGCAACCAGTGGCAGCAATTAGGCTATTTGTTTGAAATTTAGGAAGCAGTTATCAAAATGTGAACCCATTTTAGCTTATATAGTTTTAATTACTTTGTACAAGAAATAGGATGTGTAGTAACACTACAAAATTCTATGTTTATTACATGTTAATATTATGTGACCATTATGTAGATAAATATATCTTTTGGTTACTTTTGTATTTTGGTAAGTTTGATTACTAGAATATTAAAATTGGGTACACAGCTAACACTTATGGCTTATGTAATTTTCTGTTGGATTGTACTACTTAAAAAAGGTTAATCAGAAAATGTGACTTCTACATAATGATTTTGTTCTTAACATCCAAAGTCAAATATCTAGCATGACCTACATCATGTCTATGATCACATCTGTTAGAAGCTCAGAGAACGTTTACTTCTAGTTTTTATTTGCTTGCCAATCCGAAAAGGCATATTTCTCTCACACATTTTCAAATTGAATTTACCAAGCTGAAAAGTATTTCATAGATCTGCATCTTTTCCTTTCAAAGCAGAAGAGGAATGCTAAATATTGTCATAAGTTTCAAATGAGCTAGAGCCAAAGAAAAGATCAGAGTGGAGCACAGTGCTGTTCACTTTAGGTCCAACTCTCTCTTGTTCCTTTAAGCCTCTATCAGATGCACCTGTCATCATAATTTGCTTTGTTCTTTCCAAATTTTTGCAGCCCCCCCTTTTTCTTTCCCTCAGTATGATTGTACCTAGTTATATCTATCAGATTATCTTGTCTTTTCATTTTAAAGTAGAACGCTATATAATCTCACCTCTAAATGAGGGGATTATGACTGTTGATGGGAAGAAGAGTCAGTTTTCATCAGAAAGACAGCCACTGGGAGGCTACTCATGCTCCACCTGATGGGTCTTAGGCAGCACAAAGTAGACTCAGTGCAGAGAGAGGGGAAGAGGGAGGGAGGGAGGGAGGGAAAGTGAGAGAGAGAGAGAGAGAGAGAGAGAGAGAGAGAGAGAGAGAGAGAGAGAGAGAGAGAGGAGAACACAAGAAAAATTAGGGGGGAATGTAGGAGTAATTAGGGGAGAAATTGCAATTGAGGGAAAGGAATGGGAATGGATTTGATGAAAACATTCTATGCATGATGAAATTCTCAAATAAAAAAATAGATGGTTGTGTTTGTCAGAATACTTACTAGCTGAATTGCTTTTTAGATGATCCTTGCTAGTGATAATGTATAGGTTGACAGACCAACACACAATCTTACATCTTTCAATGAATCTATAACCTTTTTCAGAATGCAGGGCTTACCTCATATCACATTACAGTTCACAACTATGAAGTTAACAGCCCATATGGACCACCATGACCTTGAATTCAAACACTTTAGTTTTAATTCTACTACTATCAAAGGAACATTCATATGATTAACTCTGCTCAATCTTTGGGGCCTACTATTCGAAGAAGAGAAGCTCTGAAGTAGAAGTTATATCTGTTTTCTCAATTTTCTTCTCCAAAATCTCCAGCATTCTAATAGTGATCCCGTGTAGATGCCTTGGCTAAGGAAGAAATATTTGAAAAAAAAAAAAAAAGACACCTGTTTCCTTCTCTATGTGAAAAGTAGTATGTTTATCCTCCAGATCTTGAAGGCACTTCCATGTGGCCCACACATAATTCCCATGCATGGTAGGTGGAGGCAGGGAGATCAGGAGTTCAACATCATTCTTAATTGCTTGGTGGGTTCAAGCCCAAAGTAGGCTACATGAAAACCTTTCACAAAACAAAGAAGTACTTAAAAGCATCCACTTTATTTCCACCAAAGGACTGAAATCTGAAGTTTTAGCAAACTCTCCAGTCCCCACATGGGTATGGATGTTATATACTACAAACTCTCTCTCTTCTTCAAAGTTCCTGTCATCATCATTTAAACCACATTTCCTCAGCCCAGAATGAACTGTGAATAAAAACTGAATATAAACTGTGTCTGTATATATCACTTGTCTCTCAGCTTCTAATTCTTCTCTCTAATTCTGAAAATTAAAAGATGGTCATGGGCACTATGGGGAGAATATCAGACATTTCATGCATTTGGCTAGAATATAAATAAACTTATTTTTCATTGTCTTTGGGAATATATGGAAACTGAGGTCACGAGATTATAGGTCTTAGTGTCAAGATACAATATTACTGGTTCTGGTAAGTGTTCACTAAGTTTGGATAAATTACTTATTGAGAGATTATTGCTAACCTTTGAAAATATACTGTTCTACACAATGCTTCTTATTCAATGTCTGCAAATAGTTGGTAGTACACACACTTCATGGAAGAAATGGTGTAATACAGAGTTAAAACTGTACCCAGGATCAAAGAAAGGACTATAAGCAGGATTTATTGAGGAAGAGGAACCCTAGTTTTCACACCCTTAAATGTATTGCTTAATTGTTAATTAATGAGAATGCTGTTTAAATAACAAAGAGCTTAAACTCCTAGCAAAACAGACAGTATTTGCTTAAAAGCCTAACCAAATTATTTCCACAGAATGGAACAGGCATTTCAGTATTGCACACCTTAAGTTTTCCTGGGCTCTCTTTGCTTTTCTATGAAACTGAGACATTCCAGCCATCAGATTAATATACACATTTTGAAGGAAAGAGATCTTGTGTTCCCACCTTTCACCCTTGGGATGTGAGGAGTATGCTTAATTCTAGGAAGTAGCAGAAAAATAATCACTATTTGACAGTAGTGGCGCACTCCCATGATTGGAAAATGGTTGCCAATTCTCAAAGGTCTCCTAACAGCTCAGCTAATCAGCCCAGCAAGGCGTCAAAGGAGTGCTAAGCCAGGGAGTAAGTGTGGTACAGAGAAAGGAAGGTCACTTCCAGCTGTGCCTGGCTTCTTGGCAGCTCACCTGAAATGGGAAGGCAGTTCTGGGGTCAGAGATGTGAGTTCACCGGCTGCCTGATCTCCCTGACAGCTGAAGAACTTAAGGATGACCTCCAGACTTGGAATCATTAAAAATAAATAAATAGGTTAATTAAATAATTAATAGAAAGACACGCTTGGGAGGAAGACACTTTTGTGTTAGGCCTTAAAAGAAATCATGCCACTGCTTCGTGCTAGGTAACTGTCAAGTGGCGTTTGCACTCTAGAAATATAGTACACAAGTTTCTTCTATCTGAAGAGCTGTTAACAGTTATATGCAGTTGTTTTAAATTTTCATTCAGTTAGAATGTGTGTACAAGTATATTATGAGCTCATCTCGGTGCCTTATGATTGTAATCTCCATCTGAATTTTTTGTTTGCACAGCTTCAGGTGGCAGATGAACCAGTCTTTTCAGTGTATGATGACAGTCCCAGCAGATTGCAGTCTCTGGTCACATATGTCTAACATGGGGCATTTAAAACACTACATCACAGCAAAGAATGCAAGGGTATGGAGGGAGTCTGTTTTTGTCTTTTGGGGGATTGTTTATCTTTGTTTTGTTTTGTTTTTAGAAGTATTGGAAACAACTTCTGGCTGTATAAAACATAACCTAATATAAGGCAAAGCTATCACACCATTAACATGAGTATACTTGCCCCATGACCAAAGGTATTGTGATAAAAGTAATAGTAGGCTGCTGTGGGATGGTCTGTATGTCAAGTGTGTTGCTGATTGGTCAGTAAATAAATCACTGATTGGCCATTGGCTAGGCAGGAAGTATAGGAGGGACAAGGAAAAGAATTCTGGGAAGTGGAAGGCTGAGAGAGAGACACTGCCAGCCGCCATCAGGACAAGGAAGATGTAAAGTACCGATAAGCCACAAGCCACGTGGCAAAGTAAAGATTAATAGAAATGGGCTAAATATAAGAGTAAGAGCTAGACAATAACAGGCCTGAGCTAATGGCCAAGCAGTTTAAATAATGTAAGAGTCTGTGTGTTTATTTTATAAGTGGGCTCTGAGACTGGCCGGACTTGGTGGCGGGAGTTGGAGAGAAATTCTCCAGCAACAAATGGCGTCCAACGTGGTGGCAAGAGTTTCCACCTAAAAACTTAAAAAAAAGATTCTAAAACGGACCTAAAAACAGCTTCCTAATTGTCTCTCTCAAATAAGCGGCAGCTGCCGGTTTGAACTACTGGCGGGTTCCTAACGTGCGCTCTCGACCTGCAGTATGGCGGGAATGAGGCCTCTGCAAGTAGCACATTAAACTGTGTGGTGAATTTAGCCTTTGCTAGTACAAAACAAAAAAAAAGAGGTTTCTGGGCTACACGCTACTTTGGTAAAAATGTAGACCCACTATTTCTGAGAGTTATGGCTCCCAGAGTTGGCGGAAAGCAGACCGCCGCCATGTTGGGAAGCTGAAGTGGGCGGAACCAGCAGCCACAGCGCCAGTGCCGTTTCAGGCTTAGAAGGCTACAGTTTAAAGCAATAGGCTCAAGCTAATATAAAAAAAAAATAAGCCACGTAAAGATGGCTACCACACAGAGAATCTGGATTATGTTCTCTTTGATATTCGTAACTGCAGAAAAACATTTGATTGTAAAAGCTGTTGAGTTATGCCAAAATGTATATTTTAAAGGTACCTTGACTTCAAAATTTGGATATAAGGATATGTTGCTTTGGAAAAGAGTCTCTGCTCTTGTTTCCACAGAAAGCCAGAGACTATGGATTTGTTCCAGATTAAGATACATCAGGTTTGACCAGCCAAGACCCCCTGAAAGGTCTCCAGTGACACCATGGCCCAGATGATTCAACATCCAGAATGGTTTCAAGGCAACTGGCTCAGACGATACAGCCTCATGGACTACTCCATGATCCTAAAATTTTCTTCGTGTCCCCATAAGATACAGCGCCCCCCTCCAGCAGGAAGTAGTAAGAGAAGCTACGCCCAAATTCCCAAATATACCAAGCTGGCTTTAGAGATGGAATTGGCTCACTCCCCCTCTAAACCCAGACATATTGCTCAAAAAAAAAAAAAAATGGTTAAGAGATTCTTGTGTCCCAAATCAGAAGAGCCCTCTGGTGTGGGACAGAGAAAAAACAATATTTTTATTTAAATCAGGTTGATTATAAATACAATCTCTTTCTAAAACAAAAAGGGGGTAGTTTAGATATGATAGGATGAAAGTAGATTAATGAACCTACTTTTAAAGAGTAACAACTTGTTTAAAATGTTTTACATTGCTATAGATTTTAGTTTATTGATACAAATTTAAACTTAATTTTGTTATACTGTATATATATTTCTATTCTTGTTTGAGGTATTATGTTTATGTAACTCATTTAAAATTATAATGGATAATTAAAAAATAGATTAATAATTAGTCATCTATGATAATCATATTTGTAGCCATGTTAGTTAAGTCTTCTAGGTATACATAGTTATATTTCAGATAGATAGGTAGTCTTCAAACACTTCAAAGACCTACAGAATATGGCATTTAAAATGTTTTAAAAATTTAGACTTTCTGGACAGTGAGACATGTCTGCTCCTGACAGCACCGATTTACTTCAGAGAGGAGGATGGGCATCGAAGACACTCCATACGGAGTTTATCTTCACCTTGACAAAAATAGCCATTTGGGCAAGAAACTGTTCTTGCCTGGACTGCCTGATCAACTGGACATGCAGGACCCATACAAAGGTGACCACTGAACTTTCCTTGACAAAATGGTCCTTCAGGTTCCTGCTTTGCAGAGAAAACTGCCAGACATTCTACAGGACACAGAGAAAAGTGAATAAGAGACTCTAGGCCTGTGGGCTGAAGACAGATGCCCCAACTTTACAAGAGAACTTTGAATGACTGTCCAAGCTGCCAGCTGTCTCTGTCTACCCTACAAGACTCCTAAAAGTTGCTTATATACTTCTCCATTTCTCAGGTAGTAGTATATCCTTCTGAGGTCTTTGATGTGGTTAAAGACTAGATACTTACAATTTTCCTTAGTTATAATAAAAGATAAGTTAGATATAAAACCTTAAACTTACAAATATAAGATAGATAGGATCTCTTCTTTAATATTGTAACTGTAATTCTTGCTTGATAATTGTTTTGTTATATGTAATTTTACTATGTTAAAGTTAAAACCTTCCTTTTTAAGAAAAGAAAAAGGGGAAGTGCTGTGGGATGGTCTGTATGTCAAGTGTGTTGCTGATTGGTCAGTAAATAAATCACTGATTGGCCATTGGCTAGGCAGGAAGTATAGGAGGGACAAGGAAAAGAATTCTGGGAAGTGGAAGGCTGAGAGAGAGACACTGCCAGCCGCCATCAGGACAAGGAAGATGTAAAGTACCGATAAGCCACAAGCCACGTGGCAAAGTAAAGATTAATAGAAATGGGCTAAATATAAGAGTAAGAGCTAGACAATAACAGGCCTGAGCTAATGGCCAAGCAGTTTAAATAATGTAAGAGTCTGTGTGTTTATTTTATAAGTGGGCTCTGAGACTGGCCGGACTTGGTGGCGGGAGTTGGAGAGAAATTCTCCAGCAACAGTAGGCCTATTCTGAGCTGTCAAGAGTCTTATGGAACCTTAAAGGAGACATAATTTTTATAAAGGGTTTTGCCAAAGGTATGCTTTATCCCACGTGCCATATCTCACATGAACTCTTTAAAAATGTATGCTTGTCTATTATTCTTAATCTTGTGTAGAGCCAGAGTGGCTTTAAGATTCTGCAGTCTGGTATGGTCTAGGGAGGCAAACATCCCTTTTAGCAGAAGCAGGAGTTGAAAAGCAGACATCATATATCAGAACTGTGGAGGCAGTGTAAGAAACACACACTGACAAAAACACTTTCTCTGTGTCTCCAGAGCCCAGAGAGACACCAACATTGCGCTTTCTTGATAAAGGACTGACTTCCTATAAATTACACTGGAAAAATACTTCCCCCTTAAGGTAGAATTTGTTAAGATAGGTTTGAACCTCAATTCTAGATTATTTGTAGCACTTTAATACTGTTCATCATTAGACAATTATTCAAAGATGAAGAATACAAATATTACTGATTTGTAGTCTATGTTAAATAAGTATTCTTGGAAGTATTTTTCAGAAACTTAAAATTACAAATAAGGAATGATTTCCTTTACCTCTTCTTGGGGTAAATGCCTTCTTAATTTATAGTAGTGACTGGAAGTAGAATTTATTAAAAATAACAGAAATGGAGCTATAATTTTCCCCTTCTCAAAACCTGGCAAGAAAACTGTTACAATCCTGAAATTATTAAGATGTCAACCATAAAATTAGTTTCCTTTCATGATATTTTCCCTTAAAATAAAATATAAAAATGTGATTTAATGTTGTAAATTGTGTCCTCTGGATCCTCTTTTATTCAGATATAAATAGGAACAACAGACTCCTGAGGATTCTAGGAAAATCAAATAATTCAAGTGTAACTGATAGAAAATATTGTTTGAAGAATTTAACTTGTATATTTATGGAAAGTTTTCTCTACATTTTTCACATTAAATTTTTACTTCGGTTAAATTAAAGATCTAAGAATACACAGAACTCTATTGGGCTAGGTTCAACCCACACTAGAGGGAAACTCTGCAAGATCTTTGTGGTACCAAAACCGTAACTCTTCTGTTTTAAGAACAGAAGTGGATAGTGGATGTAGTTAACTTTTACTTCAGTTTGATAGGACTAAATTGTCTAGAAGAGTAGTAAATCATACCTGTTGGAGTTCCCTGGCCTGTACCCAGAGAAAATTACTACAGGCTAGAATAAAAGATGATGCAAGGAAGAAGCTTGCTTGGGCAGATAGCCCTCATTCTGTTTCATAAGCTTTATGAAGGGAACTTCTCTGCTCCCACATGCCATAAGGGACTGGAACATTTAAACCTGCGAGTGAATTACAGTTCCTTCAACTGGAATTATATTTTTTTTCTTCAATGACTTTATCATGACTCCTCTACTTGTTCACTTTTCTAGGAGCAAGGGGCATCAAGATCATGATAGGAAAACCTACAGAGACAACCAAACCAAACTAGTGGGGGAACTCATAAACTGTGGACCAATAGCTGTGGAGCCTCCATGGGACTGGACTAG
Source organism: Peromyscus eremicus (assembly GCF_949786415.1). Lineage (NCBI taxonomy): Eukaryota > Metazoa > Chordata > Mammalia > Rodentia > Cricetidae > Peromyscus > Peromyscus eremicus. Next base: position 17,628,738 of record NC_081427.1, read on the forward strand.
GCCCTCTGCATAGGCCAGACAGTTGTTTAGCTTGATTTGCCACCTGAGATCAGGGTCCATCCCTGATGCATGAGCAGGCTTTATGGAGCCCAGTGCCTATGTTGGGACACTTTACATAGCCCTGGTGTAGGGGCAGAAGCTTGAACCTGCCTCAACTGAATGTTCCAGGTTCTGCTGACTCCCCCTGGGAGGCTTTGCCTTGGAGGAGGTGGGAATGGAGTTTGGGTTGGGGAGGAATGCTGGGGGCTGGAGGAAGGAGGAAAGGGGGATCTGTGGTTGGTATGTAAAATGAATAGAAAATTTCTTAATAATAAAAAAAGAAAAAAATTGTGCAGCCACTATCTAGCGGCTTCATACCTACCTGAAAAATCTGAACTTGAATGAGAGTTAAAAAGTTAATGAAAACAAAACACAATTTGTAGTCCAAGTTACGTTTGTAGGTGATTCATTCCTATGTGACAGAAAAAAAAATTTCCTTCCATCTATATTCTAAGAAATAGGTATAAAATCACCTGTTTTTTGTTGTTGTTGTTGTTTTCTTTTTTCCCTAGAGAAATGAATTTCTTGGCATTTTAGCCCACATAGAGCACTTCTAGCCAACAACACAGAACGATTTAACCCCTGTTTAAAATAAAAAAGTAAAAAAGCAAACAACAACTGTGAGTCAAAGTGAATGTTTCTGCTTATTTTATTCAGGTATCTGTCACATCAGTGGACGCCCACTGACACAGACAGTAAGTCAACATCTGTTGCCTCTTATAAGTAAAACTAAGATGTTTGCACACACTGATGATGTCATGACCGGAAGTCATGAAGGCCACTGCTCCTAGCTTCCGTCCACAGTTGTTCAGGAAGCAAAACAACGCCAAGTGCCTGAGGTTCTACTGAAATGAAAATCACTGCTACTGTCTTTTCTTATGAAAAAGAAAGAAAACATATTGAGGAAAATGTGAAATTCAACATCGGGCATATTACCACTTCTCAGGAACCAAAAGATAATAAATAAATAAATTATGAGAATAAAATTGAGTCACATCATCATTGCATTATTTGATCATGTTTAAGGGACTATAATATTATACATCAATATCTATCCATTATAAGATTGATGGACCACTAATGATAATATTCAAGAAAAATTGATTTTAAACAAATTTCATTTAGCAAGTAATTACTTAAATGTTGAAGACTTTTCTTGAGTGTGAATGGATAGATGACATTGTAGAAACATTTTAAGAACTTACTGATGAATGGGTGAGAGTTCATCTAAACCGATCAACCAACCCAGAAAAACAAAGAATCAATCTATATTCTGCCTGACATTATGTAGAAGAAGTAATGTGGAGAGAACAGGAAGTAAAGAATTTGAATCATAATAGACATATTTTATAATACATACAAACTTTAGTATAGGTAATTATTGACTAATTCATCGTCTCAACGGCACAGAATCTACATATGGAACACTGCCTGGATGAGGTAATGTATGTCTAAAAGAATTTAGGATTTGAAGTTGAACTCAAACTCTGCATCAGGAAAACAATGAACAATGGTCCAGCAAAACAATTTGACACATTATGATAAGAAGTCAGATAACAGGCACTAAGAGACCTGCTAGGAACCATAGATGTATAAGCTTAGATTAAAGTACAGTTATAGCAACATGATCAAGACTGTAAGAAAGGTCTACATGTAAGAAGGGACTTTTCAGCAAGTACTGATTTAAATTGTTTCAGACTATAGCTAGCTCCTACAGGGCTATGAGCTTACCTTAATAAATGACATAAATATCTCTACTAACAGTTTTGAGATACAAAACTATTACTGGGATTTCTAGAAATCAAGAAATACTTTTGTCTCTTTAAATACTATGTTTCTTAATCAGTTCTTGAAAGAAATCACCTGAATATCAAACTCTAAGTGCAGAGTATTCTTTCATATGATTTATTGGAAGGATGGTGAGAGATATATTCAGGGCTAGATGTAGACATCAGATGATAATTTGCGAGTATTAGGCAGTGGCAGAAAAGGAAGAAAAGTTTTTAAAGAGGAGAAATCCCTGAGTAATCACCGAATATTCTCTCTTTAATGATGCCAGACAGTTTGGAGATCAAACAAGACTCACAACACCCTTTTTCTTACAATTTGAATTTTCTCTAGAGGGAACTCTTGATGTGCCAAATTCAACTTCAAATGTCAATCCCAGAACTGATTATATTAGCCTCTACTCAGTTTTACTGGCATCCTGTCACTGACTTCTCTGTGCCTTGCCATTGAGAACTTATTACAATTTTACGCAAAAGATACATATTCAAATAGTAAGTTATATATTACTTTAAAATATCTGCATCATATTGCCCTTTGTTTTTCATATTCTACAGGGTAAGGAGAAATTATAAATGATTCTTTATGTTGGGAGATGCTTATAATTTCTTCCCTGATTAAGAGATAAAAGTTATTACTGTTAATGTGGGTTTATTAGAAAAGAAGCCAGTTTAACGTATTCTTGCTGTCTCTCTTCTCACCTCCCTCTCTTTACACACACACACACACACACACACACACACACACACAGAGGGAGTGGTAAATTTCTACTATAGAAACAAGTTCCTCAGGAGATGACATATAATGTCCTTTGCTCATGCCCTTTGGTGCACAGCAGGAAATAATGTAGAGTGAGGAATAGACACTGAGAGGCACCTACATCATCAGGGACTCTGCGGAAATGATCCCATTGTGAGTTACACAGGATCTTTGCCCTCTTGACAAATGAATATAAATGCCTGCTCCTTCTTCCACACACAATGACAGCAAATGGGTGATAGCATAAGGAAAACAGAAAGCCGTACATCTATGATAGCGTCTAAGCTCTGAACTTGAGGCATCCTGTCTCCTGGAAGAAGATCCAACAATCACTCTTATTTATTCACATTTTTATTTATTTATTTGTTACTGTTTTTCTTCTTCCTTCCTCTTTCTCTCTCCCTAAGGAGTTGTGATATGGTGCAAGCAGGTGAAATATTTGTTAACTTTGAACTCTAAAGGATGATGCATATAGCTTTCATTCTTAGGAAAAGCCCAAAACAAAGATGGGAGAAATGAATTTCACACCTGTGCAGCTGCTCTTCAACACAGCTTTACTCTGATGATAAATAAACCACCCTCTTTTTGCTGCTGTGAGCAAGTAAATGAATATTGACTTGGACAGATGCTAAGCCTCTATTTAATTTCATAAATTGCATTGTATTCCCTCTCTATTGCCAGGAGGATCTTTACCACTTCTTATGCAGTTAATCATTTATTGCTTTACTAAACAGCTAATAAAATCCAAGTGCTAGACTGCTTTCCAGATTAATATATCTTCTCATGAAGTCCATGTAATTCCGTGCTTTCAAAATCATTCTAAATTGAAGATTTTATTTTATTTTATTTTTTCGAGACAGGGTTTCTCTGTGTAGCTTTGCGCCTTTCCTGGAACTCACTTGGTAGCCCAAGCTGGCCTCGAACTCACAGAGATCCACCTGGCTCTGCCTCCCAAGTGCTGGGATTAAAGGCGTGCGCCACCACCGCCCGGCCGAAGATTTTATTTTTTAAAAGACACCAGGCTTTGCATAGTGTGTCTATTTCTCAACTATATGCAGAAAATTGTATTTCCCATTTAGCTCATAGAATGTTACCATGTAGTGAATGTTTTTAAACATAAACATCAATGACATAGAAGTGTATAAAATAATGATACTGCATAATTAAAGGAAGCCACTTCTATATTTCAACTCAGGTTTTTGACAAAAGACATGAATTTGTCAAGATACTGCTCTTTGCATCAGTATGAATTAGAAGTAAAATCAATGGTGCACTTGTAAGAGTAGCAGTCATTGAAGCTGAATCAACTGAGAAGCACTCCCTAATGAGGCTGCAGTTTTGTTGAATTCATAATGGAAAATTAGGAGCAAATGTGATAGCAAATCTAAAGCATGAAATATTGAGCAGTGAAACAATCTATTATGAAACTTCTCTAGTAAATAGCTACCACACTTATACTGCACTTGGTATAACACAAGATGGACATTTATCATTTACACTTCAATAAATTAAAAAATATTAAAGCAATGAGCTTTAATGTAAGCATTGGTTGGGTGCCTTTTGTGTGTTTATTTTGAGATACAATCTTGCTGTGTAAGGCCCTCTTGCCTGTGATTCTCTATGTTGATCTGGCTAGCCTTGAGCTCATAGAAATTACCCAGCTTCATGACAGCAATGGCTTGCATCACAGGCTTGTGCCCCCAATACCACCTAAGGCACATATTTTTTTTTTAATGTGACTGGCTGCTATTGTAATTTGCAATTACCAGTGGGGTATATACTAATTTGTTAGCACTTCCACATGGAAGGTTGAGAAACTCATTAGTTAAAACAATAGAAATGTATTGTCTCATACTCCTGGGGACTAGAATCTGAAATACAGATGTTGCCAGTACTAATTTCTTCTGTGAGCAATTACAAAGAGTCAGTTCCATGGCTTTCTCCAGTTTCTTAAGGCCTTAGGCATTCCATGGCTCCACTTCTCTCTAAGAAACAGCAACATCTCCCTGCTGAGTCTGTTTTGTTTTGATTTTTGTTTAAAACAAAATACCCACATTGGTTGGAATAGAACCAATCTTGATACTCCATTTTATTTTGGTTATGTCTATGAAACTCTTATCTCCAGATAATGTCATATTCAGGAGGATTGGGTGATGTCAACGTATTTTGTTAGGCAGATAAGTAACTCACTCAACCCTTCAGTGTAAGAATGTGTATCTGCCTATCTATCTATCTATCTATCTATCTATCTATCTATCTATCTATCTATCTACCTATCTATCAATCATCTATCATCATCTATTTATCTATATGTATATATTTCTATCTCTCATCTACCTATTTATTATCTCTCTATCTATATCTATCATCCACCTATTTATCATCTATCTATATCTATCTATTTATCATCTATTTATTTACACACAAACATGCACATGTATATATGCATGTACATGTTTTTATATATCACACATATATGCATATACTTACATATATATGTATATGTTTGTGTGTATCCATATATCCATATGCACAATTTCTTCCTAAATACTACAAGAACCTTAGGCTAATATAGTGTTGTTCTATATTGTGAAGAGTATATCCAGGTTGTTATATGTGTGTGTATAATAGATGGAATAAGTCATCAGGGAATTGGTTTTAATAGTAAATTTATCATTGTTCTCTTAAATGATTCTACATCTTATGCCCATTTGATACTTTTATCCTTTTAAAAGGTCGTTTATGTTTGGAATGTATTTGGCTACAAAGGATGATACACAGTTTTGGCTTTATTTCTTAAGCACACTGAACACATTTCCAACTACATGTCCTTAATCAATATATGGAATGAAGTCAAATAGTATGAAGGCATGTGTGTCAATGTTCTCTAATTTCTAAAGTATAGGTTTTCTCTAAAAACTTCATGTTACTAGTTATTCATTAGGGAAAGTTAAAGTCACTGTGTTCTTTATAACCTGAATTTCCTGAATAAAGCTAGCATGAAGCTGTCTTCTGTATCCCCAAAATTCTGAAATTCCATTCCTCCACTGCCTCAAGCTAAAAGAGAGAGAGAGAGAAAGAGAGAGAGAGAGAGAGAGAGAGAGAGAGAGAGAGAGAGAGAGAGAGAGAAAACAGAACCAACAGAAAATATCAAGAGCACATCATGCTCTTGAAGAAAAAAGTTCTTTTGAGAATTTGCAGGCATACTTTTGTCCAACAATGGTAATAATATTTTATAGTGCTCACACGCCCCTTGTCTCATCCAGGTATTTCACAGTGGCTCCCACTGCTACTGAAGAAGGGAATCCTGTACACATATTAATAGAAATGCAAAGCCAAAGTTAGCATATTATGAATGTAACAGGGGAGTGTTTCATACTTAGACAATGGGATAGAAGATAAAATTAAAGAGGCTTTTGCTGTTGTTTGGTCATTTTAAACCGCCTTCTTTTTCTTCTGAACATTTACATTTGTTTAGACTCTTAAAAGAACTCATTTTGCTATGCCTCCAATTTTCTACAAGTAAACCCTAAGTGCCAGGATGGCAAAATTAGCCCTTGCAAGGGCTGTGGCAGGAGGATTCGACACACTAAAATATTTTTTCACTTGAGAGGCTTATGAATTGCCAAACGTTTCTCTATTTTCAATGTAAAATATCTCTGTCATGTCAAATAATAAAGTAGAAAGTCTAACTACGTTTGTAAAAGTTGTATAATACACTTACAGTCTCATTTTAAATATTAATGAGTGTGTGTGTGTGTGAGTGTGTGTGTGTGTATGGCATAGTGTGTGTGTGTGCTACACAGTCAGTGTGTTTGTGTGGGTGGCACAGTGTGTGTGTGTGTGTTTGTGGCACTGTGTGTGTGTGTGTGTGTGTGTTTATAGCACAGTGTATGTGTTTGTGAAACAGTGTGTGTGTGTGATACAGTGTATGTGTGTTACACAGTCAGTGTGTATGTGTGCATGTGACACAATGTTTGTGTGTGTGTGTGCCACAGTGTGTGTGTGTGTGTGTGTGTGTGTGTGTGTGTGTGTGTGTGTGTGTCTGTGTGGCACAGTGTGTGTATGTGGTACAGTGACAGTGTACATATGTGGCACAGTGTGTGTGTGTGGCACAGTGTGTTTATGTGGCACAGTGACAGTGTGTGTATATGGCACAGTGTGTGTGGGGGTGAGTGGGCATAGTGTGTGTATGTGGCACAGTGTGTGTGTGTGTGTGGCACAGTGTGTGTGGGGCACAGTGTATGTGTATGGCACAGTGACAGTGTATGTGTGTGGCACAGTGACAGTGTGTGTATGTGGCACAGTGTGTGTGGGGTAGGGGTACAGTGTATGTGTGTGGCACAGCGACAGTGTATGTGTGTGGCACAGTGACAGTGTGTGTATGTGGCACAGTATGTTTGCCAGGTCAGAGGACAATTATGTGTACTCAACTTCTTCTCTCTATCCTTTGCACAAGAGGTTTTGCCTGTTGATCCATGATATAGGCCAAAAATTATACTAAAGGTCTTGCTACATGATAAATAGTATACTTGTTCATAACTATAAGACAGGAAAGGGGAGAGAAAAAGAAACAGAAGCACCAAATGTGCCATATTTCATTAAAACCCAGGTCTGGTTGAGGTTTGTTCTCCCACAGAATCCACAGGAGAGGCAGATGCAGATTCCTGACATAGTACTGGGCATGCATCAAAGGCAAAGAGGGGTGTAGGTGAGCATGGTGAAAGCAATGAAAATACAAAATAAAGTCAGAATTATAATCTATTCAATAATGAACTAGATTCCTATACAGCAACATGGATACGTCTTTAAAAAATGTCAAAAACATAAACAGCATTGCACAGGTGATATCTTGAAAAGGATAATTTCAACAATTTAAGAATAATATATTATTCCAATCAGATTTTATGACAGTCATCACAGGAAAAGTATAGAGAATGGATTGTAATAAAACATATATTTGACTAATTTTAGTTTTGTAGAAGTATGGAAAGAAAAAACGAGGAACTAACCCTAAAATACCAAACCAACTGATAAGAACTATGGATTTGCAGTGATATTATTGGCAATGAGGTAAATTACAATGTCCATTCATATTTGTAATGCTGGTGTCTAACAGAGGTAAGCACCAAGGAGCACAATAATCATGTGAGATTGGCCCACAATCCACTAAGAAGACTCACAGCACTTTGATTGCTATGGAAATGGAATCTTGACATACCACAAATAAGAAAGGATAGCCAGGTGGTTGTGGCACACATAGATCTCTGTGAATTTGAGGCCAGCTTGCACTACTAGTTCCAGGACAGCCAGGGCTACACAGAGAAACCGAGAGAGAGGGGGGAGGGGGAGGGAGAGAAGGACAAAGAGAGGGAGAGGGAGAGAGGGAGAGAGAGGGGGAAAGGAGAGAGAAATGATGATATACTATAGATGATTTCTATGTAATAATATGTCCCATGTCACATTGTGGCTTTTAATGAATTTGGAGGAGATTAGGAACATATATCATCTTTTGAACAACTATGAAATAAAAACAAAAGTCTTTTACATAGTTATAATCCACTAAATTTAAAGTTTAAATTAATCACCTATTTTATACAATAATGTTTTGATTTGAAAATATAAAGTTCCAATGAAATGTATTAATTTTATCAAGTAATAAATAAAAAATGTATTGAGTCAAACCTTTGATTTAAAATCCTTGTAGTATTTGAAAGAGAAATAGCCCGTTGATAGCATTAACTCCTATTATCCTCTATGGTGTTGGAAACCAAGGGAAGACAACTTTCCTTGCATCTCCTGTATGGCTTCTTGTCACCACACAACCAAGGCACTGACCATGCCTTGGCTCCAAAGCATTCTATGATTATAGGAGACAAAGAAAGGTTGTATCACAGGACTGAAGTGCTTATCTTTCAGTTCTGAGAAATAGTGATAACTTCACCTCCAGGGCAAAGGGCAAGCAGGCTTAGGACTTGTAAAAGTGATTCAGATTTTCTAAGCGCAGAGGTCCCCACCTGTGAGGTAACTCACTGGGTGTGCAGAGGCCACTTCATCATTTTCACATCACCTGTGGCATTCAAGGCTTAAAGAACAAGCACAAGAAAGTGCTGATACACGGGCTCCTGCTGTCACTCTGAATAACGAAGGGTATTGGTGCTGACCTGTGAGTCTCATGCTTTCCCCTCCAGCACATAAACCAGCAGTCGTACTTGTGAGCTTACAAGAAGGTTGAAACCCTACACACCTCGCCATTCTTCATATTAATCAAGAGGAAACAGGTATGTTCTCAATTCCTGTTTCATTAATCATGTGAAACTAAATAACTATATTTTACTTATGGAAGGCATCAAAAGATACTATTCTCATTATCTAAAATATCATTGGGGTTACAAAACTGCTTTCATGCTGTAATGACATCATCTTATCAAGAAGTTAAGTTGGTAGCCGGGCGGTGGTGGCGCACGCCTTTAATCCCAGCACTCGGGAGGCAGAGCCAGGCAGATCTCTGTGAGTTCGAGGCCAGCCTAGACTACACAGTAAGTTCCAGGACAAGCTCCAAAGCTACACAGAGAAACCCTGTCTCGAAAAACCAAAAAAAAAAGAAAAGAAAAAAAAATTAAGTTGGTATAAGCTAACCAGAAGGAATATACAACAGTGCATTTTGTGCCTTCATCCTGTAATGACATCAGCTTATCAAAAACTAACTGGTGTCAGCTAACCAGAAGGAATATACAGCAGTGCATTTGGTGGCCTTTCTTTGTTGTACAAGACACTACACAAGGAAATGAAGGCTGGAGTAACAAATGACAGTCACTTGCTGATGTAACAGATTAGAGCAAGAAAAGTGAATTATGAAAATGTACACAAAAGGTGATTTAAAATGACAAATGAATTATGTAGCAAATTGGTAGGAAGATAAGGTAGTTTAGTAAATATAATTGGTTAGAATAGATCTCACTCATCATCAAATCCACATCCTTCATAATAGAGATTTTGTCTTTCCTTCTGATGCAAAAAGTAAGTTATTTATATGGGAACTTTATTCTATGCTTATATAAATATATGAATAATGACATATGTGAGCATGAAATTCTTGTATCTGTTTTTTTTCATAAATTTAGTTCTTTGAGAATTTCATACAATGTGTTTTGATCATATTCATCCTCTTCTCAGATCCACCCTCTATTTGCAACTTTCAACTTTGTTTCCTATTTTTTCTTAAATCACATCATGTCCAATTTGTGCCACTGTTATATGCCCTTGGATGCATAGCATTTTCCTGGAGAATGGTCACTGGGCCTCTTCCTTAAAGAAAAGAGACCCTAACTCTGCCTCTACGAGCATGTATCAATTGCTATGGTTCCTCAGCTGCAGGTGGGACTCATGCCTACCTCCCCTCTCCATGCTGAGGTTTTTGTCTGTCTTGATGCTGTTATTGTTGTTGTTGTTCTTTTTCTTTCTTATTTGATATGGTTAATATGTAAGAGCAGCATATTTAATTGATCAAATTACTGAACACCTCATTTATGCAGCCATGGATACTACATCAGTAATTGAAATCATTAATCAATGTGATTAAACAATTTGGGAACTTCAGAATCTTTTCAAAATTCAAAATGGCGTAGTTGAGTTTCCTTACATTCCCTTGTACCAAAGAGGACACTCAAGGCAACAAAGAACCACTTCATATCTAAGACTGGCTGAGGGAAAACTCTGGAATCATCAAAAGAGTAATTTGTTACTAAGATCCCTTTAGTATAGTTGAATCCAGCCTAGGAAATACACTAAGACATTATTTTCCAAAATAAATTATAGACAAACATTTACTTTTTAAAACTGAAGCTGAAAATGAAATGATTACAAGTGATGACATATTTATCATGAAGGGCTGTCGGAATTTGTCAAAGGCTTTTTCAGCATCTAGTGAGATGATGTGGTTTTATTCTTTCAATTTGTTTATATGGTGGATTACATTGACAGATTTTCCTGCGTTGAACCATCCCTGCATTGCTGGGATGAAGCCCACTTGACCATAGTGCATGATATTTTTATTGTGTTCTTGGTTTCAGTTTTTCAGTATTTTATTGATTATTTTTGCATCAATGTTCAGGAGGGAAATTGGTCTGTAATTATCTTCCTTTGTTTAGTCTGTGTAGTTTGGTTATCAGGGTAACTGTGACCTCATAAAAATAATTTGGCAATGTTCTTTCTGTTTCTACTTTGTGGAATAATTTGAGGAGTACTGGTAATAGTTCTTCTTTGAAAGTTTAATAGAATTTGTTGCTGAAACGAGATGGCCTGAATTGGTTAACTCCTGTGATCAGGTTGGTGACTACCCCAATTGTCATCAGAGAGCCTTCATCCAGTAACTGATGGAAGCAGATGCCGAGACCCACAGGTAAACATTAGGCCACTTTATCATAGGTTCTTGTAATTTAACTCAACTCACTAGGCTTGATCAACAAGACCTTTTACCCACTGAACCATGTCACTAAAACTAATCTACTTTTTAAGTGAATATTTTCTGGGATTAGAGAGATGGTTCAGGAATTAAGAAGATCTTATAGAAGACAGAAATTTTTCTCAAAACCCACAAAGAACAAGTCACGATTTTTTGTAACTCCAGCTCTTTGAGATCTCACACCTCTGGCACCAGCAAGCATCTGAGCTCATGTACAGCTTCATGCAGATGCACCAACATATACATTATTAAAAATAAAATGAATATTCCCTAAGAAATAAAACTTTTTTTACTTTCTTGAATTAATGGATAGTACTAATTATTTATTCTACTATTCCAATGAGTATCTTATAATGTCTGTCTGGAAGTAATATTCATGTCATTAATTTAGCGTACATTCACTTGTTAAATTAAATCATATGATTCCTGTAGCTATATGACAAAATCTGATCACTGATATCTACACATATATGTTTACATTGTATGTATATATCTAAGTATATACATACATGAATGCAAATGTGTGTGTACATATGTGTCTGTGTATGACCCTTTATTCTAGAGTAAGTAAAATACAAAACATTTAGACAGGAGATATGTAGATTATATCAGCTGATCCTCAATTTTTCTTTGGATGAACCTTTTAGGCACTGATGTTAAATATGTGAACATTCTCAACACCTTATTGAATAATTCAAGGTAAAGTTCCTGATGTATTTGGCACTCTTGGTTACAAGTGAACTCTTCATTTACATAATCACATTCTGCCCACTTGAGCATTCTCTGCACAGTTTGCACTTTTCTATAATGTGCTTGTTCACCATCTGTCCTTGATTTTGGTCAAGAGATGTTTCATATTTTCCAGCACTTTGCATAGTAATTGTACTCAGCCAAAAGTCATTTCTGTTAATACACATCTTGCTGGTGCACTGTCAATAACACACACTGGGCATTTGCTGGCTGAAAGATGGTGTTTCCTTGGAAGCTTTGCTTCCACAAATGAAACTCATAATCTATAGACATAAATTATACTTGAGAGTCAAAGCGCATACCCACTCACACATCCTCCAATTAACATGGAGGGATTGCTCACAAATGTCCATTTATATGCATGCATACACTGAAGTATTTTGAGTTATCTGTATTTCTATTTTGAAATTAACTTAAATTTAAAATTAAACGTGAAAGTAACTTAATTTTTTCATTGTACTTTAAATATTTTTCTTTATGTACTTTCCTTTAAGATTACATAATCAAGTATTATGGTATTGAGAGATTATATAACACTTCAGTTACTATGACAAATGGCACACCCAAGATAAACAATTTAAAGTTGAAAAGAGGGTTATTTTCTCATGATATCAGGAGCTTCAATCCATATTTAGCCAGCTCCACTGCTTGGGGCCTGAGGCAGTGTAGACATTTTGGTAACAGAAACATGTGGCAGAGAGAGAGAGAGAGAGAGAGAGAGAGAGAGAGAGAGAGAGAGAGAGAGAGAGAGAGAGAGAGAGAGACTGGGTGATATAGTATAGATGTGGAGAGCAGGTCCAGCAAAGGTAGCCATCAATGAAGCTGTGTCTTCACTTTCCCATTATCTCCCAATACCCATTATGAACACATCCTTGTATGAGCCCACTGATGAAGTCAGATCCCTCATGATCCAATCAGTTTGCATTCAACCCTACAACCCCTGAATAGGGCTACAAAGCTTCTGAGCAAAGGCTACAAAGACTTCAAATTCTTGGAGAAAATTTCAGATTCAAGCTAACACAGCCATTCAAGGGTATCAGGGAGGCTTTTCTCTTTTGGTATTATAAAAAGTAAGTCAAAATCTCTTTGATTAAAAAACAAACAAACAAACAAAAAATATTCAAAACGTATCTTAACTGAATTTTCCTAAAAGACATTCAAATTTCAATAAGTCTGGCAGGAGTTACTTTTAGGATAGGGTCTATCAGTTATTACAAATGAATAAAATGCCAACATTTTTCTTTTGTTCTTTTTGATGCATTAATATATGTGTTAACAAACACTTAATTATGGTTAGCAGATTTATCGACTCATGTAACCCATCTCTAACTACTAAGTCAGTTATTTTTGGTTATATGATTATGTGAGTTGCCAATTAGAATATTAACCAACTTACACGTCAGAGGCCAACAGGTTTATTTAAACTTCCCCTCAACGTAATAATTGAGCAAGATACATTGATTTTATACTTGTTCCTAATCATTCTTGATAAACCCTTAAGTACATTGATAACTTTCATTTCTGCATGCTGATATAGAGCTCCAAGCTCAGCAGAGGTTAATCATAATGCTTATCAAAACAATCCAGGTTTTCTAGCAATAGTCAAGGAAACATAATAATTTATAGGTCAAAGAAAAACTATATAGTGAAAACCTGGTTTAACTACCTACACTGTAACTTCCACACGATATGTAAATCCTTTACTATTTTACATTGCTAAATCTGTCTAAGCCGTTATTTCTATTAATTGAGAAACTTAATTAGAATGTTCCACCTCCTTCTGTTATAAGAATGTATATTCAAGGAGATTAACTCAGTCCATGGTAGAATGAGCTGTCACTAAAGCATAGCACTGGTTATTTTAATGTAAGATTAAATTATGATCAAAGAAGCAGTTATTCAAATAGATACCAAAATAGAAAAATTTGTCATTCTCTCTGATTTTAATGTTTAATTTATTATAATTTCCTGGAATCGCATAGGGATTATTCTTATTTTAATAATCTTCAAAAGTTCTCTGTTTCTGCATGTGCTTTTTATCAGAAGGGAAATGATCCTGGTGGAAAAGACAAATATTAGCTAACTTGCTGCATGCTCTTCTGTTTGCGGTATGCGCTTTAAGCAATCTCTTCCTATTTAATATTTATTGCAGGTAATGCTACATATTGCCTTTTAGGAATGCTTCAATAAAACTGAGGATATGTAAACAAATATGTAAGTCCCAAAGGCTAACATATTTAGTCATCATGTTTTCTGTGTTCTCTCTATTAACGAATATATGCTTATTTTACAGTTTAAAACAATGTGATAATGGTAATATAGACATAAGAAACTCATATTTATAATGTCAGTATCCTGAATACCGTAATGCTAACATCTTATATCATATGCTATGTTTAGAATGTTTAATACTGTCATATTTAATGTAATTTCCTATTTAACTTAGCCTTAAGTTGGACTCCACCTTTCTAAGAGATAGTGTTTTTAAGCAAGGTAAAATTTGCTGAAAATATAGAAGCACAGACTTCTACGGGCTTATTAAATAAAGGTCCAGTTTGATTTCTGTGATGCTCTCTTCTAATGAGACAAATGAGTTGCAAATAGAAACAGTCATTGAACACATAGCAAAGATAGTTGTCAAGCCTAGAAGTTCTGAATCCTGGACAATTTATTTCCATATACATATATATCATATTCATAAATACACGCACATCTGTATATAAGAAGTGTCTTACACTGACAAGAAAAAAAGCCCAACTCCCCATACACGATAGTCAAATACTCTTCCAGCCTGAGCCTTGAGCTGTTATTTCTCTGGACATTATCATTTATTTTTGGTAAAGTATTTCAGTTTGCATCTTATTTACAACCCAATCGTCACCTAAAGTCACATTTTGAGGATTTTATCATCAACGACTTACTGTTCTTTGTCTAATAGAGCATTTTTTTTTAACTTGACAGGTTCCTTGAGTATATATTAAAGCTTCCAGTTTGGGGTTTCTATGTGATTCCTGTGTGAGCACATGTGTGTTGGTGTCTATATGTGTTTCCTGTGCTTTTCCTTCGACTCCTTCTCCACTTTGGTTGTTTTGTCCTAATCTGATTACTTTTTCTTTTTACCTATTGTATTTTATTATTATTTTTCAGATGCCTATTTCTTTTCTTTCTTTTTTTAAATTTTCTAACAAGATTTGGAAAGAGTGTGGGTTTGGTTGCGAGAGCAGGTGGGAAGAGCTGGGAGGAGCAGAAGAAGGGGAAACTGTAATCGGAATATATTGTATAAAAATATATATTGTTTTCAATAAAAGAAAAAAGAAAGACAAAGATTTGGGGCAATCACTGGGTATGAGAGCCCCAGGATCATCAATGGATTGCTGCATTAAGTGATCCACTATGAAATGGGTTACTGGGAATTGGCAGAAACTGTAGAAAGAGGGGCTGTACCGGAAGAAGTAGGTCATAAAGAAAATATTGTTCATATTGGTCATAAGAAAATATGTTTTGTCTCTGACCATGAAAAAACCTAAACATGTCCTCTAGTAAATTGATTCTTTCAGGTATTTCTTTCATATAATGGGAAAGCTAATTAACGCACTACACAGGAATAAATATGTTTGTCCAGGTATTGGTACAAGAATAAAGATATTTTACTATTGTAAACTCAAACGTGTCAGAGTGTTTCACGTTGTGTTAGCTGTGAGCAGTGGGTCCTAGTTGTGTTAGCTGTGAGCAGTGGGTACTCAGAGTCCTTGCCTTCAGTCTCATCTGAAGCCTGTCGTTTGCTGTGTAAGGTTTGACATGAATATACTGTGAACTGACTTGTAGTCCTTATAAGTGTGACTTCCTCTGTGGTGACTACTGTTATAATTGTCAACTTGATAAAAATCTAGAATCTATGAGAAAGATTTCAACCAATAAGACATCATCTAGATCAGGTTGGACTGTGGGTACTTCTGTGGGCTCATTTTTTGAGTGTTTTTCTTGGTTGTGTTAATCAATGTGGAAAGAACCAGTTTACTGTGGGAGCTCCATTCATTGGGGTTGGTTGTTGGATTGTGTAAGATGGAGAAGATTAGTGGAGTAACAAGGATGTGTACATTTATCTCTCTCTCTCTGCTTTTGGCTGTAGATGTTACTTTCTATCTTGTCTAAGTCCCTATGGTCTTGACTTCCTTGCTATAATGGATTGTAACCTTGGATTGTGAGCTAAAACCTTGGATTGTGAGCTAAAATGAATTTTTCCCCCAAGTCGCTTTCCCACAGGGCATGCTATCCTAGTAACAGAAATGAAACTAAAAGACCCTCCATGGTCTTTCCCATCACAAACAATGGAAGTCTCTTGAGAGCAGACTGCAAAAGTCTGTGGTTTTCTTCTCCTTCAACACTGCAGCAGTACAAGTCTAGTAGCTGGCTAGGGATTCCATAGATGACTGCTTTTTTGTCCAGTTACTAATGTTAGATGAATTGCATGGTCTGAACTTTGGAAATGGCACAAACATTTTTCCATGGTCAACTGCAGTTTTTACTTTCTGTAAGTCTGTGTTACAGTACACACTTGGCATCTCAACATTTATACTTCCTGTATTGACCATTCCAATTACCTGCATCAAATTCTCTGGTTTTTGGAGTACTGGTGTGATAGGGATTGTATCAGCAAAGTCCCTCTCTGCATGCCACTTCTACATAGGCACACTTTCTGGTGGTACAATAACATTCCTTAAATCTTCAATCAAGCTGTATGCTCTCTTGACTTGATTATGCCTTCAATGCCTTCAATACTCCAGGAATTGATCAAATTTTTAAAATGTACCTAGCTACACAAAGTAGTTTAAAGGGCTTACAATCTAAAGAAAGGATTGTTTATGTGATCTTTTAAATTGTTAAGCAATTGGCTTATTACACTGAGAATAAATAGCATCACAGAATAGCTGTTATCTTGAAAGTTGTCCTATACGTCACACACATTTTTTAAGGAAAGGAGGAAAATGGCTTTCTATTTTAAGTTGTTACTCTGTTTGGGGGGAACAGCCACACTATAGTTTCTAAGCATGGACTAAGCTTCTCCCTAAACATTCTTTTTGGAAGTATCACATTCTAAATAGTTTCTTCCTTTGCACAGCTACACAAAAGGAAACTGAAGATGTGATAAATTACATACCATATCCCTCTGCAAAGGATAAATCAGCTAAAAGTGTGAAATGGCTTTTTACTTGAAAACAAGAAATGAAATGGTTTCCTGACAATACAGCACTGTGGATTTGAAAACAGAGGTGAAGCTTTTGAAACATTACTTATTTGCTGCAGCAACTGCAAATCTCAGGAGAACAATCTCGAGGCTAACAATCCAGGAACAAAGAGCTTAAAGTTTACATCTTGGTTTCAGTCAGTAAATCCCAGGATAATCTACATTGTCTCTTAGCCATTCAGAAAAGCACTCTTTTATTTACATAGATGCCATTTGATAGTATTCAAACACTTCAAATCTTAATGCCCTTGATAATATTGACAACATAATTTTCAGTTATCTCCCAGGACTACCTTTTATAACAGACATTGGAGTGCTTTGCATTTTAACCACGAGATCACACTGTCTGCTTCTATAATGGTTATATTTACACAAACAGCAACGTGACATGTATAGCTTAATTTCATTTCAGAATTTACAATTATTCTTAATGTTTTTTAAAATATTCACATACTTACAAGCCTATATATTTCCACTTAGCTTCAAAATGGTTATGACATTAAAATAAGAACCTGAAGTATAAGACTATTAGTGAGGAAGATATTATAATACATTGCCATTAGCTGCTTCATTTCATCATTTTTTTTTGTTTTTTGTTTTTTGTTTTTTTTTGTTTTGTTTTGTTTTTCGAGACAGGGTTTCTCTGTGTAGCTTTGCGCCTTTTCTGGAACTAACTTGGTAGCCCAGGCTGGCCTCGAACTCACAGAGATCCGCCTGGCTCTGCCTCCCGAGTGCTGGGATTAAAGGCGTGCGCCACCACCGCCCGGCTTCATCATATTTTTTTAACTGGCTATGTTACTTCCAAAGAAGTTCAGTTTATATACATTAGTTATACTATAATTTAATGTGCTTTCCTTTCATTAACCATTTGAGAATATAATCTAGGTAATGTCAGGACTGGAACTGTGGATTTTCACAAATGTGACCTTGTGTTGTGATTAGGATACACAGAATTTCAGACCTCACATATGTTACTCCAGCAATGTGTCCACAAATTTTATATTATTAAAAGTTAAATAATTTTGATGTTGTAAAATTACTATCAGTTAGCCATAACATAGGAATATAACCTTTGTTTATTTGTGTGGGGTAAATAATAGCACACCAGACCTCAAGAACAGATTTCTTTTTTTCTTCTTTTTTTTTATTAAGAACAGATTTCTTTACCCCTCATGGAATAAGATAGCAAGGTTTGATAGAAAGATCCAAGATATCAAAGTTCTACACACTTGCTTGAAGATGAAAGAGGGTATTTGTCAAGGAAAG
The DNA here is from genome assembly GCF_949786415.1 of Peromyscus eremicus. Classification (NCBI taxonomy): domain Eukaryota; kingdom Metazoa; phylum Chordata; class Mammalia; order Rodentia; family Cricetidae; genus Peromyscus; species Peromyscus eremicus. The sequence continues at coordinate 17,647,046 of NC_081427.1, forward strand.
TAACTAAACATGGTCAATAATCAATGTACTTAAGAAACGAATCCCACCACAAATGATAAATGTAGCTAGGACTGATGTTCCACTTTAGTTCGGTGACATTTTAAGGAAAGAATCAATCATGAGATGGCTGACTTCTGCCCAACAGAACTACAAGATAATGTCAGAGTACTTTTCTGCCACCCCAGTTGTGATCACCAATGGCAACCATACAGGAGAATTAGCACACTGCCTTGCAGTTCTTCATTCAGTGGTGCTATGTCTGCACCATTCTTGTTTTATCTATTTGTTTTTATTCTAATGCTTGTTTCTGTCATTCGTGTTCTCCTAGAATTGCAATTGCACTCATTTCTTTCTTTTTTTTCTATTTATTTGTGGTCCAGAAATGAATTAAGAATGAAGAACTACCTCGTGAAGTTATGATAAAATTAAAAGGAAAAATCAAAAGGTCTGATTATAAGGCTACTACCAACTTTGATTCAATTTATAGTCAATTTCAAGTCATGTAGTCTTTCTTTCCACACTTTCATCTTAGTAAGTAATGTTCACCCTATATTCCACACCATTGTTAAGTGCCACAATGATGAAATGTATTTATTGAATCTCTTCTTTGTACTAAATCATTTTCACATAGCTATTAAAATAGAGAAAAGATTGAGAATTAACTACATTTCTTTTTTTTGAATTAACTACATTTTTAAATGTGAGTTACCTTAAGAAATGCATTAAAAGATCAATGAATAACATAAAAGCATAAAAGTAAAATCTGTAATATGAATCACAATGTAAGGACTGTTTTCCCTAAAATCTACTAAGGGCTATTAGACCTTGATTTAACAATCTGAATATAGTTCACTTCTGGGGTAATAAATTGCAACTGTATTTCATTTTAAACCTTCACATGTTGGTCAGTGCTTAAGAGATTGGCAACCCAAGAATAATGCATATAAGTGAGGTAAGATCTGTAAGTTCATGCAATTCCAGTACCTATGCTGACACATACATACACTAATGAGTGTAGCAGTAAAAGTGTTAGTCTGAATGCTAACACTATACTTCCCTTTACTGGTTATTTTATATTAAAGTGCGTTATATGGATTATATAATCTGACCATCATAATTAAGGAATGATTTTAAAGAATTCCTTTATTCATTTTATGAGATTGAACAAGCACTAGCAACCGTATTTATTTTTTAAGTCATTGAAAAATACACGCTCAAATTGGTAAAAATATGGTTTGTCTCTCGAGTCCCCAGCACTGTTAACTATTCAGAGATGTGTCACTGACCTGCACCATCGTACATGGATGCCTAAATGATGCACAGTAAGTAGATCCACTTTTCTAATCACTGTATCTATGTGGATTTACATAAGTTACCACAAACATAGCATACTTTCACCCAATACCTATAATTTCATGCTGAATTATCTAACTCATTTCATTATTCCTACTCAAATGACTATTAATTATATAAACTTAGCCTTACAAGGCAGAACTACATAAGATCTCAAGAAAATCATTTTTTCTACCCTTTCTCCCCAGACCATCACTCACCCAATGTATTTTTTTCATCTTTCTCCAAACCTTAAATTCATGCATCATCTATGGTTTTCTATAACCATTCTCATAGTACACATATAGTACACACACATGAGATGTCTTGTAACTGTGGTCTAGACTATAACAGAACACATATCACTTAAGCATTGCAGTGGCCTCTGCATCCAAGTACATTAAAAACACACACAAAAAGCTGACTACGCGGGTAAAGGCACTTGCCCTACAAGCCTGGTGACCTTAGATCCAGCGTCATGGTCTATGAACAGGTCAGAAGAGAGAAGAAATACAAAACTTGTCTTCTGATCTCTATATTTGCACTGTGACACTCAGACACCACATTGCTCACATGTCACAAATACATACAGACACACATACACGTGCATATACAATACAAAGTCACATAAAATTAAAACCATAAATTTATGATTGTCTCAACACAAGCTCCAAGTTATTAACTTACTCTTTCATTGTTTCAAAATGGCTTCATTTTGCCCCAAAATTTCATGCACTAGAACCTTGATGTTTAGTTTCTTGGTGTATCTCTAATACAAGTTTAACGATTGGAACAGTAATGAAGTCCTAAGATCTCCACCTGTCTGAAGGGATGCATTCTGCAACAGGAGAATCCAGTTCCGAGGTGAGCATGCTGTTGTAATTAATCTGACTCCTGTCCCTTTTCTTGCTTCATGTCCATGTGATCTCTCTTGACTGCATGTGATGCTCATTTCTACAGATGTGCTTGCCTTTCTGATGCTATGAATCATGAGGACCTTACCAGACCATGAGTATGTTGATACCATGTTCATGAACCTCCAGACTTGTAAGCTAAATAAACCTCTTTTCCATATACTAATCAGGATCAGGCAGATGAACATACAAACATAAATAAACAAAATATTTCACACCCTTATTAACATATCTTGCAAAAATTAAAGAGCCAAATAATTAGTTCAATGAAATACCAATAGATTTTTATCTACTATTAACTTCAAATGTCAGAGACATTGCTCTTATTCTTTACAATTGAATTCTCACAGATTTTTTAATTCATAGGCTTTCATCTACATTGTTTTAGTCTATTAGATCTCTGAAAATATCCTATCATATTTATTTTTTGAGGGCTATGCTAGTATTTGGCTATGTTATCTAATTTTACATAACTATAATAAACACTAGAAACACTGAGTATATAAGGAGAAAGGATACATTTTGTATCACAGGTACAGGGTTCTGGCCCATGGGTAATTTGCCTCATACAGAGGTGTGAGGCAGATTAAAACCACCAACCTCCTTGACTACTGTGTTACTAGCAGTTTAGACAAACTTATTTTAGATAAGCAACTTGTGGTGAAGGGTTAGTTTGGGTTCATGCCTTCAGAGGATTTCAGTCCCAGACAAGAGAGGATTCATGCCAGCTGGAGTGGTTTGGTTCTGTCAGAGTTCAATACAGTGGTCAGATTCCGGCCAGACAGAGAACAGAGGCCTGGACCATTACTAGACTCAGGTAGTCTTCAGTGACTCATTTCTCATTGCCCAAAAATGCCATCTAGGCCCAATCCCAAAAGTTCCACAACTATTATACAAATACCATTAAAGACCATATATTTAACACATGAACTTTGAGAATCATCTTACATTCCGAATCTAACAGACAGGAATACACAAGAAAGAAGAGGGTGTGGAGATCCACCTTCTGTTTCTAGGCCATTTACTCAATGACATGTAAACCTCTTACCAGCTAACTTGCTGGTGCCATAAACTGGCAAATTGCTCACAGTGAGAAATAAGGTTTTAATACATTGAGGGACATTCAGGAATCATGATTTGGTACACCCTGATTGCTGATGCCCTGAGCTGGACAAAGTAAGATAAATTTGGGTGGTAAAATATTGAAATAATTTTTTAACCAGTCTGAATTGAAAATTTTCTGTTTCGGGGAGTTATAACTGAAGTTATCAGCTGCTGTGTTGACAGAAAAAAATTAAAGAAAAGAACAATCTGAGCATGAGAAGACAATAACAATTTAATCTGGTGGCATCATCACTCAGCTGCCAATGAAGACCATGGTCAGTGATAAAATAATAGGTGTATAAATTAGGCACAAATGTATGGTCACAAGGAAGGAAAACACTAAGGCCTGCTCAATTCAAATCTCTTTTCTTTTCACTGTAAAGTTGTGAGTGCTGAAATGCATTTTGGTTTTAATGTACCCAATATATCTGAAGAACAATACAAGAAAAATTGGACACTGCTACATCTTCTGTTTCTTCAGATACATTGAAAGGAAAGAATTGACATTTCAATATATAAATTAGAATTTCTTGTCAAAGTACTTTATGCCTTTACAGACAAATGCACTAGCAATCTCCATGAGGTATCTATGACTTGATTATCTTTTTTATTCACTCACACAAACTAAAGTCATTATGCACAGGAAAAATGGAAATGTGATATGTATCTAATTTTAACATGGCTATATCTCCAAATCTATATCTATGTCCCCAGGTTGCTTGGAGATTACAGATCTTCATTGTTAAGCATTGGTATTATTCTCAAAATAAAAGGAAGCTAATCAAAATTCCATTAAAGAGGAGACAATTTGCATTAGAACAAGGAACCTCCATTCCACAAGGATAGAGGTTGGTGTTCTGAGAGCAAAGCAAGTGTAACAAACTTACCTTACTGCTTTTTATTGATTATATTTATACCCCTAGGAAATCAAGGGAAAAATTTCAGACACTTTCTTTTCTTCATCTTTGAGCAGACTGAATCATCACTTTCTGTTTATGGTAGTGGTGAGTCCCAGTGCTGCTATTTCCTTTTGGATCCAAATTCTCAGAGGTTAAATGTCTTTTTCTTTAGAGCAATCTTATCAGTGTTGGACGGTGTCAAGACAAAGTTAATTTCTGCCTTGACAGCAGAATTGAGAATGGAAAGGAATACCATGACAGGGTGAAAAAAAAGTATATATACATATTCAGTGGAATTTAAATTAACTTTCAGTACAGAGTCACATGTAAAAACACAAGATCAAAAAGCAAAACTACATAACAGGGATAGGATTACTTTGCATATGAATAAAATTAGACTTCAAGTTATGAATGTTATGAATAGTATTGGACATTCAAATTCATAGGCAAAAAGTAGGAAAAATAAAGCAGATAAATGCTATGTTGGCATACTCTTATGAAACATTTATTTATATGGACTTTTGCATATTTAAACATGAGTAATATCTCCCTTTTTATTAAATGTATACAATTCTAAATAGGTTAGTATCTATTAGAGCAGTCTTCATAAAATCAGTAATGATATAACTTTTAATAACAGTTTATAAAGATAATCTGGAGATTTTTAACATAATTTTTTCTTGGAGAATTTTATACAATGAATTTTGATCATAGCAACCCTCCACTTTTCCACCCTAAGTCCTTTCAGATCCACCCACAACTCAACACTCTCCCCACTTCGTCTTCTTTTTTTATTTCCTGAGAATAATTCCTGAAATCTAATTTTGGCTGGCCATTCACTCCTTGGTATGGTGCCATCCATGTGAGCATAACTGAGCTACTAAGAGCCACACCCTTAAAGAAAACCCAGTCCGCTTGCTGTAGAAGCCACCAGCTGTCTAGAGCTCCTCAGTAACGGGTGTGGCTCATCAATGACCTTCCCATTCCATGCTGAGAGGTCGACAGGCTTGATCTTATACAGGTCTTACAAAGTCAACACAGCTACTCTGATTTCAGGAGTACAGTAGTCCTGACAAGTCCAGAAACAATTTCTCTCCTCATTAACCTCTAGCTGGTACAGTCTTCACCCTCTTCTGCACAGGAGGGACTGATGCTGAGGATCAGTGGATCCACAAGCCACAAATGGAACATCTGACAAGATTTTCAAGATGATTGTTTTTTATTTTTTATTTTTTTATTTATTGGATCCTGATAAAACCAATAAATTATTTGAAATACAGATTACAGATAAGAGTCAATATATTCACTCTTTGACTCTGTAATGTTTTTTTTAATTTGTTGTCTTTTACAAATGATAATACCACTTCTATATCTGAAAGTCATTTATGTTTTCAAAATGAAATTGATTGTAAATTTTACATGTTGGTTTTTCTGAAAATCCAAATAGCAATTTAAGAGGAAATATATTTAGTGAGGGAGAACAGTTTCAAATTCTTTTAGTTAAATAAATATTCACCTAAAAAGACACATTAAACTTTATATTTTGAAATATGGTTTAATCACAAAGTTATGAACTGCAATGATAAAGTACTACTTTGTCAATTCCTCACTTAATTCCAGACTTTATAAATATGTAAATGAGTAAGAATCATTCTTCTACTCCTGAATGCTGTTATAAAACTATCAATGGGTGTTTTCTATTCCTCCATATCTTGGGAAAAGGCATTAGTGATTTTTAGACTCTTATTACAAAGATTTTTTTGTATTGAAAATATCCTTAAAAGTTTAAATAAGATAGACAAATATTTAAAACATATTTGGGAAACAACTGCCTCATATTTTGTGTGTGTGTGTGTGTGTGTGTGTGTGTGTGTGTGTGTGTGTGTGTGTCCTGACTTCTATTTCTGTAGTATCACATACACACCAAGTGCACAGCATCTATACAGGCTGCTTTTTATCAACTATTTGGTTGATGTTGGTTTAAGAAATTAATTTTGACCAGGAAGTCCATGCTGCCTGTGTTAAAAGCAGTAAACAAGTTTTCACCTGATTCAGGATTCTCCTGTTTCTGCCATGTTTCCATTATTATGGCAGTCTATAAATTCTACTTTACAATAACAAAGTGAAGAAAACTTGGTGTTTTCTTTGGCTGTTTTAGGAAACAGGATCTCATGTGCCTTGAGTAGCCTCAAAGTCACAATGTAGTTAATGCTGAGGAGAGCTCCTGATCCTCCACTCATCATGTCAAAGTGTCAGGATTACCTCTACTTTCACGCCTGTTAATAACATTTCATTCCCTTGTGAACTGTTTCAGGCAGTTACTACAGGGGGCTTAGTCTTTAAGTTTCTTCTGAGATATGATTACAAGCTCAAGATTACAGAAAGGACTTTCTCTGTGTGATTTCAAGGCTGAGAATTATCGAGTCCTGCAGGATGTGCTGGCAAACTGGAGACCCACGAACCTGGTGGCAAAAGCATCATCTGAGTTGAAAGTCTTAGAAGTAAAACAGTTAGACAAAGTCCAGCATGAGATATGAAGTCTCAGAACCCTAAAATTCATTCTTCAGTTAATGTCTGAAATTGTGAAATTGATGCTAATTTCCTCAGGTGGGAAGTTTTGTCTCTCTGACATGGGGGCATGTTTTATGCTCCATTCATATTTTCAATTAACTTGACACTGACCACCTAATTTATGCACAGGACAAGTAATATACAGATACTAATGATCCAATGGACAATCTTAATAAAAAAAAAAAATCAACTCGGAAACATGCAGAATGCTGTTTCACCACGTATCTGAGGAGTCCATGGTCCCACAACATCAAACACAATCCTGCCACTTTTCTCTTCATTCTTATTCCCTGTCAATCAATGTTATCATGAAAGTAGCATAGCCCTTTTGATCTCCACAGAAACTATACTCCATATATTGTGAGTCTGGCCTCCTTGGGTACCCAGGGTAATTCTTAAATGATATGCCTGAGCTATAGCAGTTCATTCTTTTATCTTTTAATGTCTTTTCTGTCATTTGCCTATGTTGACTTAAGCCCAATTCCTGGTCCATGTTCTTACTGAGGTGTAAATAAATTCACCTCATTAGTAAATACTTTTAATTTTCCTATTCCTCCCTTACTGTAAACCTTATGGTGTATTCCACCATCTTTTACCCACAATGCTTAGAATATCTAGGCATTAAAGAAAATTTTTATGTGATTATGTTCCCTCTGAATCAGTAGAGTATAACCACAATTTTTTATTCTGTATAGTTCTTTGGGAAATTACTTGCATAAGATTTATATTCTCATCATAGTTTGAGTAACTAAATTGTTCTCCCTAAAGTGACCTTTCTTTGGTAAGATGAAGGGTTTGATAGAATAAAAAGGTTAAGATATTTATTTTTTATTTCTGCTACCTTGAACTACGATTTTGAATTATTCTCATCTTCAGACACTACCTGAAACATTGGTTTTCCATGGTGGTGTCTTGTTTTTTTCTTGCTGTTGTGAGATAATACCTGACAAGGGTAATTTAAGGGAGGATGGTTTATTTCAGCTGACCAATGGGACACAGTCCACCTCTGTGAGGATGCCATGGCAGCAGGAGCTTGTGGCCTCTGGTCCTGCTGCATTCAATCTCAGGAAGCAGAGATTGGTAATAATTGTTCCTTTTTATCCAGACCACTACACCAGCTACCCTAAGAATGCTGCTTACAGTCAGAATGGTTCTTCTCATCTCAATTAGTTTAATCTAGATAATCCTTCAAAGGTATTCTAAGAAACTATCTGACTCTAAATAATCTCTCACAGATGTGTCTTTTAGTTGATGCTAGACCATGCCAAAGTGAAAATTCAAGTTAAATATCATAATGAGTCTGTTTTGTTGTCTTTAGAGTAGGAAAATTGCATCTACTCTTCCAGATCTCTGATCTTTGATCTTAGAAGGATCTTTTACTTCTCTAGTTTGCCCTGCAAATATTTTTCTCTCCTTTTTAATCACTTCAAGTAATGTATTTTATTTACACACACACACACACACACACACACACACACACACACACACACACACACAATTTGTGCCTCCCCTCCAAAAGAAATCCTACTGGAACCCCATTCCAATAAAATGGTGTTTAGAGATGAGGCTTTTGGTGGGTGTCTTAGTTAGGGTTTCTGTTGCTGCAGTGAAACACCATGACCAAAGAGCAAGTTGGTGAAGAAAGGGTACTTGGCACAGTCTTCCATTTTACTGTTCATCACTAAAGAAAGTCAGGCCAGGAATTCAAACAGGGCAGGAATCTGTGGGCAGAGGCCATGCAGGAGTGCCTCTTACTGATATTCTTCACATGGCTGCTTAGCCTGCTTTCTTAAAGAACTCAGGACTACCAGCCCAGATATGGCACCACCCACAATGGACTAGGCCCTCTTCCATTGAACATTAATTGAGAAAATGCCTTACAACTGGGGTTCATGGAAGCATTTCCTAAACTGAGGCTCCTTCCTTCCTGATGATTCTAGTTTGTGTCAAGTTGACACACAAAACCAGCCAGTAGAGTAAATAATTATGTTCGAGAAGGTAGGGAATTCTGAATAGTAATAGTTACCTAATAAAAAGTGTTGTTCATTTTGTGATTTTACTGTGAAAAGATACCTGTCTAAGCACAAAGGCATAGGGCATTGCTAGATACTAAATGCAGCATTGCCTTTGGCATGGACTTTGCTTGTGACTGTGAAAAATAATTTTCTGTTATTATAAAATCACCTGGCATGTAGTAGCTTGGTATATAGTAGCCACAGAGGCTAAGACAATGGTAGTATCCCTAAATTCCATGTCCAAATGGTTCCCACAGTATAGAGATGTCAATTACTCAAGAAAAAGAGATGAAAGATTCAAGGTGTGTGTTTACAATGGCTTGGCCATGGCTTCACTTTTTGAGTCCTAAAAAGTGTATTTAAATTGAAAACAGGTCTTTTAAATATTTAAAAACAGGTGTGCTCCTGTATTTTAGGACTAAGTTCATTAAACATTAAATAACCTAACTTATTTAGATTAAGACTTTGAGTAGGAAATCAAACATGGGCTTATTGTCTTTTTTAGTATAAATTGATTTCCAGTTCGCAATTTCATCCCAGTTCTATGGTATTTATATGAAAAATAACAGTAGGAAGCTTATAGAAAACATAGAAATTAATGTTAGAAAAATACAGAACAGATTGCATTCTACAAAAACTTCAGGCTGCTCATTGGTGCTAAGTGAAGCATATAAGAAAATGTGTCCTGTCATCCAGGTCATAAGTACACTAGATTATAATGTATTCAACTTTAACCATCAGCTGTTTAAGTAGCATTTTCTGTCCTTGAGAGTCTAATGTGTTCTGCTACACACCCCACTTTCTGTTCTCAGGTATTATGAGACAATGAGGAAAATCTACCAGCTGTAGCATATTTTCTTTGGCTTGAAATGAATAAAACTGGTAGAAATTATTTGTATGTATTTCTGTATTTCTTTTACTTCCAAAATGCATCCTATGCTCAAAGGAGGGTGATGTTCTGTCAGGGTAGCAATACTGCTCTACCTTTCATTTCTTCAGCCCCATTGTAGCAAGTTGCAAAAGGAATAGCAGCAAGAAACCATGGTTACAGCATCTGACACCCTCAAATTGAATTGTCAGGATACTAAGAGTGGCCTGTCTTATCACCAGTGTCACGTAAAAAGGCTGTTAGATAATCTACCTAATGTTTCTTCCTCATTGAGTCATCTAGAGTTGAAAATGTCCTTCAAGATAAAGAAAGTGCATCAAATGTGTGTGTGTGTGTATGAGAGAGAGAGAGAGAGAGAGAGAGAGAGAGAGAGAGAGAGAGAGAGAGAGAGAGAGAATGAGAGAGAGATGGACTATTTTTTCATATATTTTCATGAAAATATCTTCATGTAACTGAGTGTTCAAGTTTCTTATCATGTGCTGTGATAACATATCTTGAACAAAAAGCAACACAACGAGGAAAAAATGTGTTTATTTGCTTTAACATTCCTGGATATAAAACCCCTCAAAACTAGGTTCAAGCAGCTAGTCAAGTCATTTTAAGTCAAGAGTAGAAAGAAATTAATATCCATGCTCTCTGACCACATGATACTTCTGTATAGCTCTCTCTTGTCTTATATAGTTCAGGTTTCCTTGGGTAGGGAGTGTTGCCACTCAAAATACGATATAGACAAAGCCATACAAGCATGTCTACAGCCCAACCTGACCAAAAAAGTATTTAAATAGGACTCTTCCCTCAAGTGATTGTAGATTGTAGTAAATAGACAGTTAAAAGCTAACCATCATACCCAGTATCATACATTTAAAGATAGTCTTTTCTAAAGAAAGAAAAAAACTCACAATATGTTAAAGGGGATATTTAAGACCACAGAATACTATGTAATTCAATTTTGATTTTGCTTAAAACAACTGTAGTATGCTATTTCGAACAGGCATATTCATAGAGGCAACTATAAAAAGAAAAACAACTATGTTGAAATAAAACAGAAGTGTATATGAAAAGAAATAATTAAATGGAAAAATATATACAAGGAGAAAATAGTCTGAACCTAAGAACACCAAACATGATTTCAATGTCTTCGAACTTTAGAGCATTAATCCAAATCTTATTTTCTTTCCTTCAGTATCTTGAAGTTATATATGTGTGTATGTGTGTGTGTGTGTCTTTTGCATAATACTTTGAATTTTCAATTTTTCCTTGTAGTTTTAAAACATATAATCATGCAAAAGAAGCTCAGAACTGATAAAAGTGAGTCTCATATCTCATATGTATTTTTATAGGGTATTTCATAATTTTCTGGAGGGTAAAAGGTTACAATATTGTATGCATCTCTGAGAATAGCTTTGACAAAAAATCAGTAATGTAGTACCGTTATATACTTAAACACTTGTTTATTCATAGAGGTAAATATGCAATACTAATCCATTATCTGAAAGATGTCTAATATAATGACTTGACACTACCAGTTTGGATGCTTAATATGCTACTCTAAGTGGGACATTTTATGCAAGGTATAGGCTGTGACCTAATGTTCATTACACTTAGTTTCTGAAGTGCCAGAAATTGATGTGGGAGCCAAAGTGCATTATTGTTCTTCATGGGACCTTTGTATTTATTAACCATGAGTCTGATGCTAATGGGGTTCACTCTTTTGTTGGATTGATGTTCAAGGTTAGATGGGAAGATGAGCTCCTGATCTGGACCAGAAATTATTTGCCCACTTCAATTAGAAGAGGAAGAGGGCAAGGTGGAGGTTGATCTTGGCATTAATAGGAATAATAGATGCTGAGGATGCATAATGAAACTCAATAAGATAATGTCCTAAAATCTCACATTGACAAAGCTACATAGTGCAGAAACCTTTTATCATTGTCATCTAAACAACTCCTCTCTTCTTAAATTTATATATAAGAACTAACAAAATATATATTTGATATTGATATTGCTTTATGTACTTAAGACAAACCTATTTTTCATTACACAGAAATTTAAAAATCCTCTATTTAAAACATTATTGTAGCACGAATTCTAAAGGGTCTTATTAATAAAAACAAACCTGAAGCCATGTAGTAGGGTGAATGCTGGAAGATCAGAGAAGCAGAACAAGCCACAGCTACCTCACTTTGCCAATTCCTCAGCTGATTTTGTTTCTTCATACTGGAAGTCTATTAGCTGAACTGTACTGCTCAAAAGCCTAGAAGCTTAACCAGGCTATAGTTCCTCATCCTCACGCCTTAGATACCTTTCTGCCTCCTGCCATTACTTCCTGGGATTAAAGGCATGAGTCACCATGGTTGGCTGTTTCCAGTGTGGCCTTGAATACACAGAGATCCATCCAGGCAGACCTCTGCCTCTGGAATGCTAGGATTAAAGGTGTGTGCTACCACTGTCTAACCTCTATGTTTAATATTGTGGCTGTTCTGTTCTCTGACCTCAGATAAGTTTATTAGAGTGCATAATATTTTGGGGAACACAATACCACCACACATTATCTTTCTGTATATATGCCTGTTGTATGATATGTTGTTTGTGTTCTAACAAATAAAGCTTGCCTGGAGATCAGAGGGCAAAGCTAGCCACTAGTTAATCATACAGGTCAGGCAGTGATTGCACACACCTTTAATCCCAGCACTTGGGAGGAGGATGCAGAAAATCAGGAGTTCAAGGTCACCCTGATCTACATGAGATTGAACCATTCTAAAAGAGAAACAGAACCAGGTAGTGGTGGCTCACACTTTTATTCCCAGCACCTGGGAGGCTCATGCCTTTTATCCCAGTACCAGAGAGGCTCAAGCTTTTAATCCCAGCACTAGGGAGGTGGAGACAGGAGTATAAGGCAGGTGGAGACAGGATCTTGGTCCACTCAGTCTGAGGTTTCGTAGAGACAGGTTCTCCCCCATTTGGTATAAGATTTCATAAAGGTAAGAAGTCTCTAGTAGCTGGCTCCTCTGCTTCTCTAATCAGGCGAGCTTTATTTGTCAGAACAGAAACAAAATATCATACAACATATGCTCTCATGCATATATATTTATATATCTTTGTAATATAAATGCATACAAACATATAATTACACATATAGTGCAGATATGAATTCACTTTTACAGTAAATAAGAAAAAAACAAAAATCAATCAAAGGTTTTGATTTTTTTTTGTTGTTCACATGTTTTACTTTCAAACTAGACTTTTGAGCTATACTTTACCAAATAGATACTGCCATCTTGAATAATTTTCCCCACGTGTTCTGTCTCAGTGACAATCACAGTCGTCACTATTTACTGAAATTATTAGCATTGTATATTGGAAAATACGTTGAAACCAAGTAGTCTAATGGTATTGTTTATCTCTTCCCCCCTCAGATAACATTACTAAACTGTTTTAGAGCAGGATAGAAACATGTAAATTTGTTCATGTGCATTCATCTGATTACTATAACTTTAACAGGATTCTGAAGAAGTTAAGTAGCTTGAAAAGTAAAGAGGTTTGTTTGGATTATATTGCTGGAACCAAACTCACCAGCCTACAAGTGGTGATAACCTTCTTGCTGGCAGAGTCCCAAGGCTCCACAAGAAATCAAATGATAAGAAACACCTTGAGTGCTCCACTGTGCTGATCATTTCTTTTGCTCTTTCTACAACATCACCAGTATTCAAGTGTTAGGAACCCACCTGGTTGACCTTTCCCGTGTTCTCACCCACTACCAAAGGCCACACTTATCAACACAGTCAGATTTCTCACACTTTTAGAACTTCATCATGAGGATTAAATTTTGACAGGAGTTTTGAAGAGGATAGACCATACTTTAAATCACTGCAAATTTTTAAAATTCTATTCACATATATATTAATTTAATTTTATTTTATTTTACAATATAATTTAATTCTACATATCAGCCACAGATTCCCTTGTTCTCCCAAAAAAAAATTTACTGAATGAATTTTTTTTGTAAGGAGAATGTGTAGTCATAATAATTGGTACACAATTGCTGTCACCAAGTAATCTTATAAATGCAGAAACATGGGATATGAAAGATGGCTCAGTAGCTGTTTTATGGAGATAACTTCTACATAAATAACTAGATTGAAACTTGCTCAATGATAAAAAGTTGAAATTAAAAATCCTTTTACTAAAGTGAACCATGTTATTAACCAGACATAACAAATCATTCATAAACAAAGTTGTATTCAAGGTCAATGAGATGAGTATATGATGAAACCCACAAACAAGATGCTAGTCAGCAAAAAGCGTATTCCCTTCTTACATGAGAGACAGACACAATTTTGTTACTGTTACTGTGTGATCTTAAGTTACATTACATATCTGTGTTCTCATACCTTCAAAAATAAAATGATATCATCATGTCTTACTTCATAAAATCACCAATAAGCTGAAGTAAAATGACATTACAAATGCCAGGTGACTGAACAAGTGTGACTCTTCAGATTAATGCTTATGACTAAAATTATTTCTGTTCTAGGAAAGGAGCAAAATCACAGCCGATGTGGAAGTCTGTGCAAGCTCTGGGCAAATTAGCTCAGTGATTCTATTTCAAAGACTATTTGAAAGTGAACTGTAGGATAGAAAACTGACAAAAGTACAGGGTGAAATGACAGTGTAGGGCTTTGAGTGTTAACACAGGATACCAGGTACACCTTTTAATCTTCCTCTGCCTCACCCCTAGCAAAATGCCTGGTTTTCTGAAAACAATAATTTCATTTTTTTTTTGGTTTGATTTCTAGATTCTATAATGGACATTGTAAAAAAGATAAAATATATGAAAGATGTGATATGGATATTATTACTAGGGAGCAATATGCTTACAAAGGAGAAGAGTAGGACATGCTTATTGTAATTAATGATAATTGCAAATTGTTGACCAGAGTAAGTACAGAGATATGGAGGGACACTGGTCATGAGAAGCACATCTAGGGAAAAACAAAACTGTATGTTTCTAAAATATCCTGAAAAGTAATATTGAAAAATATTTTGAAGTTTAAGGGTGATACTCAAGGTGTAATATACTGAAATTATGGAAGTGAGACCGACTAGATAAGCTTGTTGGAAATCAAGATACTCTATTTTACTAATTTCTGGTGATATTTTATTTGTGCTTTAATAAAGATTGCTTGGAGATCAGAGGAAATAGCAAGCCATTTTAAATAAACAAATAAGGCAGGCAGCAGCAGCACACACCCTTAATCCTATCACTTAGCAGGCAGGATCTCTGCGCGTTCAAGGCCACATTCGGGAACAGAGTCAACATGGTGACACATGCCTTTAATCCCAGTATCAACCATAGAGACCTGGAGGTCTGTACAGACAGACAGAAAGTGACAGAGCTGTGTAGGAAAAGGAAGTGAGGTAGCTGGGCTAAGAGAGCCAATGAGAGGGCAGAAAATCAAGGCATATAAGGCATGGGTAGACAGGAAGTAACTTGCAATTGGAAGCTGCCGAGTTGGTAAGGTAAGGTTAGCTGTGGCTTTCCCTATTTCCCTGATCTTTCTCTAAGGCTTTCATCCCTATATTTGGCTCCATGTTTTTTATTTAATAAGTTCATTTAGAAATTCATCTACACTATTGAACCAGAATCCAAGAAAATAATTTCAGAAAGAATTTGCCCTCAAGTAAATAATTAGCATATGAGGAGTTAGAAATTAAAATCTTTGATAGAATTCTGGACTTAATGATGAGCTAATGGAGCCAAGTAAGGAGATCCTAGAAAAATAAGAAGAGAGAAGAAGAAATGCAGAGGTCTTAAGTCAAGAGTAGAAAAATTCCTGTAAAACTACAGGCACACATGCACACACACACTACAGAAAACATTCAGCCATGAGTGATATTTTCTTCTTTTATCTTAAGGAAGTGTGTAGTTTGCTGTTAGAATGTATATGAATGAGGTGTATAAACAGAAGCAACCAAAGTCTGCATGTATATCCAGACATTTTCAGGCTTAGAGTCGGAGCTTAAAATCAAGATTACATTTATTTATTTTATATTTGGGGTATGAGTAGTAAAGAAGAAATCAGATAAATTTGCAAAGTTTAACCATTATTATCTCTATTGTGTCATTGTGGAATATATAATACATATATTCCTTTTCATTGAGACAGCTTCTTGCTGTGTAGCCCAAGCTGACTATGGTTCAAGATCTTCCTGCCTCAGCCTTCCAATGGCTGGGGTTCCAAGTCTGAGTTACAATGTCAACACTTTTAAAGTATATACATATATTATATATATATGTATGTATATATATATAATTTATGTGATATCATTATTTTAATGTAAGAAAAATAATCTTAATTCCATATTAGCATTTTGAAGTATCTACCAGAGAAGACCACTCAAGGATGGTTTTAAGCTAATAGAAAGTCTTCAATAGTTGGCCAGTGACTACACTAGGTGTTTGGAACCCAGTGCAGTCTGAAGCCTTTCCCAAGGTGGGCATTTAAGAACAAAAACCACCTCAACCATGGTCGAGCTGGAACAGGGATGGAGTGGGAGAGCAATGAAAGAAATACCAAGATAGAGGGAAATATGGTGGGTATAGAGAGAAACCGGGTGCTAGAGAACTTCCCAGGAATCTACAAGGATGACCCTAGCTTAGACTACCTGCAATAGTGGAGAGGGTGTCTGAACTGGCCTACCCTAGAAATCAGATTGGTGAATACCCAAACTGTCATCATACAGCCTTTCTCCAGTAACTGATGAAAGCAGATGCAGAGATCCACAGGCAAACATCAGGCCGAGCTCCATGAGTCCAGGTGAAAAGAGAGAAGAGGCATTCTATGAGCAAGGGGCATTAAGATCATGATGAGGAAACCTAGAGACAATCACAACAAACTAGTGGGAACTCATGAACTGTGGACCAATAGCTGTGGAGCCTCCATGGGACTGGATCAGGCCCTTTGGATAAGGGAGACAGTTCTGTAGCTTGATCTGCTTAGGGGGCCCCTGGAAGTGGGATTAGGATCCATCCCTGGTGCATGAACTGGGTTTTTGGGGCCCACTACCTATGGTGGGACACCTTGCACAGCTTTGAGGCAGGAGGAGGGGCTTGGAGCTGCCTCTACAGAATGCACCAGGCTCTGCTGACTCCCCATGGGAGGACTTACCTTCTTGTAGGAGGGAATGGGGGGGTGGGTTGGAGGGGAGGCTGGAGGAGCAGGAGGAGGGAAGAGGGGGATCTGTGACTGGTATGTAAAATGAATAAAAAAGTACTTAATGGGGAAAAAAAAAACACATCTTTGGTTGACACACCTAAGATAGCAAGGACAGTTAGCCAGAAGTAGAATACAGAATCTAAAAAGTAGTTTAGGGACTTGCTCAGAACTATGGATTTTGAATAATTAGATCTTTGTTTTCATTTTGGCAGGTGTTGCTGCCTACAGACAGAGTTTCAAGGCCTGAATGATAGCTTCCT
The DNA here is from genome assembly GCF_949786415.1 of Peromyscus eremicus. Lineage (NCBI taxonomy): Eukaryota > Metazoa > Chordata > Mammalia > Rodentia > Cricetidae > Peromyscus > Peromyscus eremicus. The sequence continues at coordinate 17,664,247 of NC_081427.1, forward strand.
TCAGGGTGTGAGATAGGGTCTTGGGGCCTGCTAAGTTCTGGGAGCCTATTACATTTAAGCTATCATTTCTTGAAGATTGTTTATAGCCAAGCAGTTCAAATGCTTTATGGAGATGAATTCATTAGATCTTTTGTGAGAACCCTATGAGGTAGGAACACAGCAGATCCTCATGAAACATTACCAAGGTCCTCAAGCAATCAGTGGCCCAGCTGAGATTCTGATTTGGGAAGTGACTGTGATGATCAGTCATCTGTATCAATCTCGTTTCACCCACTACATGGAACATCTTGGAAAAGAGGAAATTAATAATATAAGAGCTACAGAATGGGGAAGAGAACTATGAAATACTGTCTTCTTGACATAACACATGCTCCATACTAACTGTCTTCAGTGGTCTATTAAAAATAATGATTTTTAAAGAAGAGCATGAAGAATTTGGGATAGAGACAGCTTGATGGGTCCTGGGATGAGTTGGAGGGACATATTAGGGGGATATATGGTCAAAATAATTTGCATTCATGTATGGAATGTACAATAAAAAAGTGATGATTTCATTTAAAAAATTCAAGAGTATATTCGGTTTTTGGGAATATATAGATTGTACAAAATAATGGACTTCATGTACATAAAGCATTTTGTTCATATTCCTCTCCTACATATTCCCTTTTGTTTCACATTTGTCTTCAGCCAGAGGTAAGATATGGCATGTTAAAAACCTGAGGATAAAAGAGGAGTGAGTGATCCAAAAATTTTCAAACACATTTAAGGTCTAACTTCAAATACTAGCAGATGCCTCTGAGGTTGAATAAATTCACTTGTAAATATAAAATAATCTCCTACAGCTGCTATAATTTTGGTGGTAAAATTTTAAATTTGTGTAGTGTGTTCATAAATTCAATTTATTAACTATGCTTTATGTAATTTGTAATTAAATGTGGACATTTATGACTTTGCATGTTCCTGCTAATAATTTTCCCAAATCAAATGTAGAAAGTTTTCATCACTAAATATGTAAGTAGAAACATGAATGTGACTTTTTCTGTTTCCCTTTCATCTGAACTTTGTATTATTGAAATTCACACTCACTTATCACTGGGATAATATTCATTCAATGTATCAATTTTATACAATATTCAAATGTATCAATTCAACTTATGATGAAATTTGTTTTACTCTCCTATGGATTCTCCTGTATTAAAGAGTAGGGTGAATATGCCTGGAAAGTTCTCTGTCTAGATACTGTTTAATGGAGAGATCTCAAATAAATTTCATGAAAAAATTTTACAATTTCTGAGAACAATGGGGCAGTGGGTGCATGAAATTGAAATATTACCTTTTCAAGAATAATTTCTAAAGACATTACACTTCATCTTTCTGACTGATTTTAGCACACACCTTCAGTCAACAGTTGCTGGGATACCACTGCTGATTGAGACTAGTTGCCAATAACCTATTTCCCACATTCCAGTAGAATGAGAACCACATGCTTTATATGTTTTTATTTGACATACATCACTTAAAAAATAATGCTTTGTTTTGTCTCACAGTTTTGGGGGTTCTTGTCCTTGTCCATCTAGTATACGGAAAAATGGGCATGGATATCACTCCAGCAGTATGTGGCAGGGAAGACTGCTGACATCACAATCAGGGAGTGAGAAAGAGAAGAAGGAGGAACTCTGACCCTCCTAACCAATTCAAGGCTGTATCTAGTGACCATTAGTGACCATTGGCCCAATTCTTTAAAAACTATGACCTTTTCTTATGTGTACCATTCTGGGGACAAAGCCTCCAAACGGTTACCTTAGAAACCTTTAAACTGCAGTAGAGACTAATGTGAAATTGCATTCTCCCTTGTAGATAAATGGCTCCATTCTTACTATTCTATGTCTCCAGGTTTCTTTGTGAAGTGGGAAGAATAACCCAGCATGGCTCTTTTTCTGCCTTTGCGCTCTCTCTGTAGGCAAATCACACTTTGAAGAAATTCCTTCCAGGCAAAATATAGAAACATGTTTTTTTTTATATAGCATGTGAATGAAAGGGCCATCCTCAGACTTTCCACACAAATGCAAATACATCTATCTCTTGTTTTTTATCCTCACTATAGAAAAGTTTGGTGAGTGAAATCCTGCCTAAGAGCTTTATCTGGCTCAGTATGAGAAAGCCCAAATCAATCCTTTGGTAGTTCTATATAACCTAAAGAGAGAAGAGTTTGTTTTGAAGGCTTGTTTTGGCCCCTGTTCTTAAGCCATAGTGTATGTAATGGTTAAAATTGATTATCAACTAACAAAGGATAGACTCACCCTGAGACAAGCTTCTGGGAATGTATATGAGTGATTATCTGGATAAAAGTTAGCCTCTTGGAATGCATGACAGGTATTTATTAGTTTTTGTTGTTATTGTTGCTAGGATAAAACACTATTCAAAACTAACTCTGAAAGAGGGTGGGTTTATTTATACCATTGGGGAGGTAAGAACTCAAGCTCCAGGTAGAACCATGGAGGTAGGAACTGAAGCAGAGGCCATGGAGGAATGTCCCTTACTGGTGTGTTTCCTCTGGTTTGCTCCACTGATTTTCTCATATAGTGGACTCGGCCCTACAACAAGAAAATATCCCCCAGATATGCCCATAGACCAATTCAATAGAGGCACTTTCTCAGTTGTGGTTCCTTTTCCCAAGTTACTCTAATTTGTGTTAAGTTAACAATGATAACCAGCACAAAAGGTTTTCCTGATTAATCTAAGTGGTATGAGAAGACACTTTATAAGTATAGGCAACACAATTCCGAGGCCTGAATAGAAGGGAAAAAAACTAGCTGAGCACAAGTATGTCTTGCTCTCTACTTTTTGACTGTGGATGCAGTGTCAACAGCTGCCTCAAGCTCTTGCAACCTTGAATTTCTCAGCATAAATAGGAAAATGACTGGGACAGGAAGAATAATGCAGACATTTAAACCAATGAAAAGGAGAACAGAAACTTTAATTTCTATAAAGCTAAAGTGTTTATTCCTATGTTGGTCTTGCAGATTTATTTTAAGGTATCTTGCCTTCAGAAAATTTTATTATACTATTTTATTCCATGATCTCTCATGCTTTCACTTGATAAATAGATGGTAGATAGATCGATGATGCTATGGTATAGAAAGAGACAGATGAATGATCAATGAGTGTAAAGCAATAAACATATGCATAATCATGTATACACGTTTATATTCTTCATCAATGTGACAAAAACTTCATGAAAACACTGATCAATGTCTAGACCAGAGTAGTGAATAGGATTGGGTGACTCTAGAGAGAGAAGATAAAATATCCTGAAATAGAGGGAAAAGAAAAGAAAGATTGAGGAACAGACACCAATCACAAATACACCCATCAGAATTTGGATACGAGGGTGAGTAAATTTCATTTTGTGTTTCTGATATTTTCCTTTTGCATTGAACACTTGAAACATTTGTGTTAGGTACCCATCATTTTAAATTGTTGGTGCATTAATTCCACATAAAACATTGTGGCCTTTGGCAATCTGTTAATAACAAGAAAGAGGCAACTGAGTAGATATTCCTTCAAGTTCTATTAATATTCCATGCTACTATCAGGTCAAGAAAGGAAATCATTAAGGTGACATTGGCACTTGTCTTCAGATACACATAAAATACAGAGGAAGCAACTCTGGGTATTTTATTTTATCCAATATTAAAATGAAGATCATGAAGGACACAGAAAGTGACAGAAGTTTGTAATGTATAAAGTTTTCATCCAAGATGGCTATTCACCCTCAGTCTCAGATTCCTTACAACTCTCAATTGATCTAAGTTCAGAAGAAGCTGTGCTTGAATCACTGTGTTCTACATTTTAGCCTGGAGCCTTTGGTTTTGATTGGTCACCTTTAATTTTTGGCTATTCTTTTTTGTTTGCTTGGGTTTTTTTTTTTGTTTTTTGAGACAGGGTTTCTCTGTTTAGTTTTTTCACCTTTCCTGGAACTCGCTTTGTAGACCAGGCTGGGCTTAAACTCAGAGAGATCCGCCTGGCTCTACCTCCTGAGTGCTGGGATTAAAGGCATGCACCACCACCACCACTGCCCAACTATTTTTGGCTATTATTTATTTCAGTCTAACCCATCTCGACATTTGGAAACTGATATGTTCTACCTTACCTTATTATTTGGAGGACACTGATAATCACCTCAAACACATAAATGTGTAATTATTAGTTTAACAATAGGTAAAAGTCATATTGCAAAATAACCTTTAATTTTACATGCGTAAGAAATTAATTAAAGGGATTTTGTTATTTATTGCTTCTAAAACCAGTTTGTTTTGACTAGTATCCTTTCACTAGAATGTATATGCATATTTTAGTAGAATGTCATTGGTTACCTTTGGTCATTTAACTTGAAAAGTTTGGCTTTGAGAATGTTTCAGTCAGGCATTTCACAGTAATCATTAGTGAAATCTCACAGTCACTCCAACTCATTGCTCAAGTTATATCCAAAGTCATATTCAGAAATCCGGAGGAAAATAACACTTCTGACATTTTAGAAACTACTCAAAAAGAATTGAAGCCCAAAGGCATTGGAAATCAAAATGTGTTCTTATTTATATTTTAATCCAAATGGAGGGATTTGGTGACATTTTTAAAGACATTGATTGAGTATTTATGGGCTACTCTATCTTGACTTTATAATTAGGTGAATAATATAAGTGTTTCCTTTAGGACAAGGTCAATTCCTGTATTATTAATTGACTTATCAGTCATATGACATTAGGAAAAAAACAATTTTCTTAGATTAAATAAGTCCCTTAAAATTCTTGCATTATCTGAGTTTAGATATAAACTTCATACATAATGCAGACCTAAATGTGTATCCTGTTTAATAATGAGGGAAATGAGAAAAGGTGTTTAAATTACTTTCTTATTGATATGATATTATGTCCTGGAAAAAGCAATTTAAGGGAGAGATAATTCATTCTGGATTAAGTTCTTAGGGTCCATAGTTCACCATGGCTAGGAAGACATGGCAAAAGGTGAAGAAGACACAGCAGAGATTGTAGAGAGCTGGCTCTTCAAATTGCATATCCAAAAATTAAAAATAAATAAATAAATAAAAATAAAATAATAATTAAAAATGCATATCCCCTACAGGTAAGATTTTCACATGGAAGTGAGATGGTATACCTGTTGAAAACAAAAAAATGTCCTATAGTTTAACAATTTCATAATTTAAAAAGGAAAAACAAAAATAATAAATGAAAATTTGGGGGAATTATGATAGAGCTAATCTAAGGTCCTGTACTTTAAGAACCTTTTATACAAGTGATTATTTATATCCTGCCACTTCATCCACCTTGTACGACCACCTTGAGCTTGTACCAACAATAGATTCCATAAATGTAAAGATAAAAGATTGAGTTCAGAACTCCAACTAGACAGAAAAAAAGAAGTGTTTATATTCAACAGCTTGGAAGAAAAAAAACAGTTGAAATTAGTGAGAATTTCATTTGGACTGGGTTCTGTTGGGTTTCTGTAAATGTAATTAATAGTCAATGTCAACTTCACTGGGCAGAGCCAAGTGGGCAGAGCACTGAGCATAGCATCCCATATTACTTCCTTGTATTAATAAAGTATTTCTAGAAACAGAGTAGGAAATTGTGGCTTTTTTTTTTTTTATCAGCGAGAGAAGGTGATAGGAAAATTTGTGACAGTCGCAAAGTGAATACACTGTGACATTGACTGAAATGGATTAACTCTGGAGGAGAAGTCAGATACATCTTTGATCTTTTAATAGGCAGCTGGATAGAAGAAATTAAGCAGCAGGAAGGGAAGGGCTTGCTTCCTCCTGTCTTCGGATGCTTCAGCCTGGTGCTTTAAATATTCTGATAACTACCTTCTTGTAGGTCTGTCATCTTACAGTAATTTCAAATGTACTGAGCTCCTAAAGCTATGGATGCTTTAGAAAGCTACAATGTAAATTTATTTCTTTCCATAATCCCTGTCACTTTCCCTGTCTCCACATAAAACTCGGGAGATGTAACATTTCATTATTAATTACTGCTACCGTGAGCTGGTTGTCAGAGCGGAACCTGATGGGCTGCCTCCACCAGGCTGCTTCGCTTTCAGCCATTTGCTCATTAGGCTCGGGGTGATGATGGGGTTTTCAGAACCTGCCGTTTGTAATGGACAGTAGAGCTTAAAAAATAAGGCATAAATGGCCCAACTGAGGAAACCGAATGGCACAGAGAGCAAGCCAGAGTAAGAGCAAACTAATTGTTCCATAAAAGAAAGTTGTGTCTTTAAAGGAGGTTTGAGTTTTACGAAGGATGTGAGAGTAAGTCTAAGAGAGTGTGGAGATGCTGTGAGATTGATAACAGAGAACAGTCACATTAAAGGAGCAGAGCATGAAAAAGTATGAAACACAATAAATGAAAATAAAATCAAGCGACAATGATTTTTACTTGGGTTTTAAGTAATACGATACAGAGGAGTAGCCATTTTAAAGTGCATTTTCAGTAACATTTCAAAAGAAACCTCACAAGATGGCGTACTTTTCTAAATGAGTACAAATGAATTTTAGAATCTACGCACAAATATGAAATTTTCTGTCTTACCTATGAGATTTTATAAAATGCTGATTTGGGGACCAGGGGGGCGGCTCAGTGGTCAAAAGCACTTCCTGCCAAACCTAAAACTACGATCTCCATCCTCATTCCTATGACCAGAAATCATAGTGGGAGGAAAAAAACAACTCCTGAAAGTTGTAGTCTGCTTCTAAACACATGAGACGGCACATACACACACACACACACACACACACACACACATACACACACACACACAAACAACAAATACATTAATATAAAACACTTTCTATATTTTTATTCATTAAATGCAATAAAGGAATGAGTGCCCAGTATGCCCCAGTTTTTTTTTTTTTGGGGGGGGGTATTTAAAATACATGGATGATCTAAACAGAAAAAAAAAATTAAAAAAAAAATCTCTACTAAAGAAGGAAACAATAAGCCAGAGTATGATTCATACATGAGTTCTGTTGTCAGGCCACAGATACAAGTTGTAACAAACAGGCCGGGCGGTGGTGGCGCACACCTTTAATCCCAGCACTCGGGAGGCAGAGCCAGGTGGATCTCTGTGAGTTCGAGGCCAGCCTGGGCTACAGAGTGAGTTCCAGGAAAGGCGGAAAGCAACACAGAGAAACCTTGTCTCGAAAAACAAACAAAAAAAAAAAAAAATTGTGACAAACAGGAAATGTAGATTGAGTGAAGTTATATGCAAGGGACATACATGGCATGGAAGATGAGCATGTACACTCATGTAAAATGCAAGGTGTATGAGAACGTGCTTGGGGAGTGAGGCTGGCACCCTGGGAAGAATGGAGAACTGTCCAGGTGGAGAGAGATGCCCTACATAATCACAGCTGTTGGGAAAGCACTCTTCCCAAGTGTGTCCTGAAGCTTGTGGCAAAGCAGAATGGAGGAGACCAGTTGATTTTGTTGCATCCTCAAATGAAACAGGTCATTATATGATGGCTCAGGGTATATCATTGGGGCATCATGCTATCCCATGGAGATCATATCTACTAAAAGACTTATCAAGGCCACATTTGAAACTGAAAATATAAATATTAGGAATTTGTGTGGCTATTTCTTCCTATTCTTATGTTCAGCCTCAGTTCTAAGTATGTTACAATCTAGAATATATTCAATGAAAATTTGGCAGCAGACAATGCTACATTTTCTTCATTTCATATTAGCAGGAAAAAAATCTACCACAATATTGTTTCTTTGGGATCCCAGGAACCTGACCTGGTTAGATAGCTTAGAGGGTAAAGACACTTGTTACCAAGTCTGACAGCCGAGTTTGATTCCTCTGTCCCAAGCAGTGGAAGGAAGAACCAATCACCATGTGTATTGTGGCATGTGTGCATATACACATACACACACAGAATCACATACAATAAATAAATAAACGAGAAAAAGATTTAGAAAGATATTGTTGAGTCTGATCTACCTAAGAAACACAAATATAAAGTTAAAGAGAAAAAGCCTTCCTAATAACATAATTGGAAATCTATTTTAAAAATGAAAAACTATCTAACATTAAAACTTAGAATATATCAGTTATGGCCTGAAATCTTATCCAAGGTGGGGGGGACTACAATTCTAGAATTAAATGAATGAAATAGAAAATGATAATCAGTAGAAAAACTTCTAAGATGAGCTAATATTACAAAACAAACATAATTAAGAAGCAAATTTTAAAATGTAAGCATTTGTTAGACTTCATTGGGAAAGCCATTTTATGGAGCTCATTCTTGGCCACATAGCATGATGGGAAAGCAGAATTTTTTTTTTTTTACATCTCAGAGCCTTTTACAATTCACAGAAGTAGCACTTGCCTAAGAAACAGAAACACAGCCCATTTGAAGTTTAGAATTCTCATATCGTATGTTAAATGGTATTTACCTCATAATAATAAATTCTACATAGTCCAAAGTATATGAATGCAAGTAAATGATGTTAGTACAAACTTTCCCAGGGTTTTAGCCTACTTGTGAATTGTCACGTATTGGAATAAATCTGAATCGTTATGTGAGTTCTTTGAGTCTCTTGGGAATGACATTCTCTTTCTGGATGATGCTTTAGGACATTTACTAAATATACCACTGTGTACTTCTCAGTGATTAGTGATGACTAGATTCAGTGACTGTTCACCTTTATTATAAGTTCCCGTTTAACATTTCTGATTATAATTGTGGAAAATAACCCTGTGCATTCATGGATGTGTGCTTCTCTCAATCCAGCCCATCAATTTCCCAGGAGCAATTGGCATAATTTAAACCTCCACCTAACTCTTCCCCTTCAATTGTAATTGGAGGCACCTATTTTTAAAGTAGTCTATTCTTGTGCCATTATGTTATCTCAGTAATTTATTGAGATCCCACTGCCCCAAACAGGCACACGGGTGCTATAAATAAATCAGCCTGATCATTGCTTAAACAAAACTGGGCCCCATGGACCTGCAGTGAGTTCTCAATAAAGTGATGAGAGAAGTGTCTCTGATTGCTCTGGGTAAGCCCCATTGCTTTCTGACTATAAAGCTGTACATCCTATAAAGTGATCATTTTAAGATGTCATTAATTTCTTTAAGTCAAATTTAACATACATAGTGACATAAGTATAATTTATCACCATGTGTTTAAATTGTAAGACAATTAAACATGCTTATTTTAATAAAATTATTAATAATAGTGAAATGGAAGCATTGAAATTTCCACTGTAGAGTCAGAGATATTTGAGAGTTCATGGGTTGCTTTTAAATTCTCCTTATGCTAACTTTCATTTGCTCTTAACATTCAATATAATTTCTCTGTTTTCTAAAGCTAAGCATGGGACACATGGCCTTGTATTGCTTTTATGCACAACTCAAACATAATTGAATGTTCTAGCTTGGCTCAGAAACACAAAAGGCTTGGGTACAAAGTTGTTCATTTATAAAAGCCCTTGTAATATATCAGAGAAGTGAAAATTTTAGAAATAAAAAAAAAATGTATGACATCCTGTTTCTTTTTAATTATACAAGATATATGGAGATTATAAATAGTACTTGGAGACCAATTTTGAGAAATTAGTAGATATGTTTAAGTGATTCTTATAAAGTTATTGAAAACTTTAGAAGCCTTTCTCCTTCAAAATGGCTCATAAAATGGCTGAGTAGAATTTCAATGGTAGAAAATGAAAATAAATATTTTCCTTTTATTATTGGATAAAAGATCTGTAACATACTTGTCTTTGAATTGAAATTTTTCTAAAGTTAAAATTTAACATGCTAAATATGTTTTTAATATAAGTAAAATCAAATAGGTTTAATGTCATGTAAGTTTTAAAATAAAATTTTACAGACAAAATATTTCTTTGTTTCACAGTAAATTTATTTGTTACCTATATTGATGCCATAGGTCTTATACAGTGCCAGATTTCCAGTATATTTCATCATATTATTAAATATATAGGATGCTTCCACAGGCGTGGAGATATTGGGTTTGAATGGAAGTTCTTGTAAGTGAGAGGAAAAATAGGCTTTAGGGTAAATTACAAACTGAAGTTTTGTAGACAAAACATCCAGGTAGTATTTAGCATCCTTCAAAATTTTTGAAGTTTTGGTAAAATTAAGCTCAACTGAAATTTTCCTCTATATGCACATCCCAATTTTAGAAGAAAATAATAAAAGGCTAAGGGAAACAGTCTAATGACCCAGGATTATTAATTTAACCACTGTGATTGAATATGCTTATCAAATGAGTCCTTTTTTTGAAATTAAACGTTAAGAAATTTTATTTTATTTTTATTTTTTTTGTTTTTTTACGTTAAGAAATTTTAAAACCCTCTCTACTTGCTATTTAAAATATGTGCCTTTGTATGTGAGGCTTCAAAGCAGAGAGTCCCTGTTCCATTGGTGAACTCAGCATCCTCAGCAGAGAAGAAGGAGGGTGTAAGTGGTAGGACCTTCGCAGAAGCATGTGCGTTGGCAGCTTCCTGTCTCAAAGCATCTGCAGGGACTGTCCGCATTATGTTGTCATTTAGCTGGTGTCCTCACTGTGCCACTTGCGTTCATTCCACCATTTGTACGAAAGGAAAGCAGACCACAGTCATCCTGCAAAGTCTGCAAGTGTGTGGTAAACGGTCAGAATCCCTTGTGCGATTTGTTTATCACGAGATTGTATTTGGCATGCAATTTCTCAATAGATGTAGTCCTTCTGAAACGCAAAGGAAATTGCCCTGATCAATGCAGGCTCCAAAGCTTATCAACATCTAAATAGAGACAGCTTAATTCCTCGCGTTAGTATTTGGCTCAAAACGACAAAGGTTTCCTGAGAAGTTACTGTTGATACAATTAAAAGGTTCCAGCTTTTCCTTCTACTGCCTGTCATCTCAGAGTATAAGCAAGTGCCATGTGGCTGCATCTTAATCACGTGCAAGCTGGAGGACCATCCGTTGAAAGCCTGTCTCAGTTCATAGATGGGAGAGATTGTAATATTTTAACATTTCCTGCTGCCAAGTTGCTAAGCAATAAAACTATCTTGGCACTCTGCTGCCAGTTCATCATGAGGAACTACTTCAGTTTTGCTCCGTCTCTTGATGAAACAAATGGAAGGCAGCTGCACCAAAAGGCCCTTCAGGAACATGTTGCCAAACAAACCCCCACAACTTTCACCCCTTCCCACAGCTAACAGAGAGGGCCAGACACAGAGAAATCTCGTGTATGCATCAGCATAGAAATCAAGTCTTAAGTAATACTGATAAAATTACACAAATATTAGCTCATTTTAATTCTAGCCTCATGCTGCCTTTCCATATTCCCCATCCCCAAGGCATACATAAATGTGACAGTTTCTCTGCTAAAGACATCTTTCATTTCAATGTCAAACTAAAGTCAGACATACTCATAGAAACGGGCTAAATTAAATACACATTTCTACTTGCTTTTTACCCATCTTTAAGAATTTTGATTTTTTGAGTAATGTCAGGGGTATTCCATCTTGACAATTCAAATAGAAAAAAAATATAAATAAAACCTTACAATAAGTATGTAAATTTATGTATATATATATTACTATATATATAGTAACATAGTACATATTTTTCAGAACTCTTTCAGTGTACATCTGTATATTTCTGAGTATTTGAACTTAGGTACATATAAACCAAGAAAATTAGAATCTAGAATCTACAACTTTCCATATTTCATTATCATCTTCATCATCATCATCATCATCATCATCATTTTATTGTAAACTCAATCAGATCTTGAGTATATTGAAGTAAGTTCTTCCCATACCTGAGGTTTAAGAATCTGCCTACCAAATGCCTTCTTTTTTCTTTTTCTTTATTAAGAATTTTTTTATTCGTTTTACATACCAACTACAGATTGCACCCTCTCACCTCCTCCCACTCCCTCCCCAGCCCCACCCCCACAAGCTACCCCAAAGGATCCATCCCTGGTGCATGAGCTGGCTCTTTGGAGCCCATTATCTATGATGGGACACTTTTCACAGCCTTTATGCATGGGGGGGGGGGGGTTCGACTTGCCTCAACTGAATGTAACAAATGTCTTAATTAAAGGATTCTGGTTTGTAAGAGCCCCTTGGGGGTTAAGACATATGAATTTCAAGGAAAAAAAAAAGAAACCCTTCGTGCAAAGTCATACAGTTCTGCAGATTATGCACTTGAAATCTATTTATGTATAACATATGTCTCTTGCCTCAGAGATGTTCTTCTTCTTCTCCAGAGTAATCTCTGAGCTGTCTGTGACTCACCTTTAAATTTTTCCTGGCTCACACTAGGTAAGATTAGAACATATGACACAAGTACCAAAGAAGTCACGGTGTGAATTTTCTTTATAACACCTCTCTCCCTTACTTTACCAAATCTGGATTCCTTACTAACCTGTTATCTCTACAAGAGCTGAATTGAATGTTGGCTATTTAGCCAATAGCTAGACAGATTCTCAGGGAATATCCTCTATGGCCAATCAATGGGCTGGGCCCTGAGGACAAAGTGATATATTCAGATGTCATGGTCTGTCTATTATTGTCCTTGCCTCTGAGAAAAGTGAACAAAGAGATACAAACAGATCAATTATAACAGTTGTAAAATCCATGCAGGGTCAGTGGAGTATTCAAATAAGTAAATAGAATGCTTAAGTCTGGTGAGAGAGGCAGGTGAATGTTTAAGGAGCTGCACTGGATGCTAAAGTTAAATAAGACTTCATCAATAAGAGAAAGCCATCAGGCTGCAAAATATACAGAGCAAAAATATGCAGAACATGGAAACATAGAAACCTACTCTTTGAGGAAAGACAGCCCCAGTCAAAGTTAACCAGCCAGGTTTGCATGTTAAATAGCTGGTGGGGGCAGGGGGGGGGGCTTTTCCCTTTTGATTACTGTGAAGGAATTAGGCTATGGTAAGTAGAAAGATGATGTAGAAAATCTGTGACTTGGAGATACTGTTAATGAAATAATAGAGAATGAATCGACCATAAATTTTCATGAAATAATAGAAAATGGACCAGAAATATTTGGGGTTTTAAATTACTGCCATGTAGAAGAGTTTTGTTTGTTTGTTTAATCTGTTGCTTTAGCTAAAATGATTATCAATTAAACATTACTCATTGGCTCCTGCAATGAGAAATTAAGTGGATAGTGGGAATATAAATGGAAACAAAGAACACTGGAGAATGTGAATCTGTATTTAATGATCAGACTTGAATTTAGAGATCTGGGACTTGAATTGTTTCTAAGACATGTTAGTGGATATGATAAGAATCTATTTTTTGCACACAATACATTGTGATCATATTCTATCCTTCCTCCAGCTCCTCCCAGATACTACTGAAATATCTACCCAACTCTCTTGCTGTTGTTTTTCTCTCCCTCTTTCAAAAATAGATAGCAACAAGAAAGAAACAAGCAAAAAAATCCAATAAAACAAAATTGTCAAAACAGAACACTGAGTACACAAAATAATATGGAGTCCGTTTTGGGTTGCCCAAATTCTCCTAGGCATGGGGCCAGATCTGAAATATGCTTAACATACCCAGTGACACCTCACTGGTAAAAACTGATTTTCCCTTTCCTTTCCAGTATGTATCAATTGCAAATAGCTTATTTGTTAGAGTTGGGACTTTGCGTCCACTTCTATTTCTCAGTTCTAGGATTTTTGTCTGAGTTGAATTTGTGCAGGTTTGGTGTGTATTGTCATAGTCCCTTTGAGTTCCTATATGTATCTGGAAGACACTGTTCCCTAGGATTAACCTATCACCTGTTACTCTTATAATCTTTCTAGCTCCTCTTTTGTACAGATCCTTGAGCCTTGAATAGAGGAATTAGACAAATATATCCTGTTTACTGCAGAGTGATCCAAAATGACTGGTTTTTTAAAACCAATTTCTAGTAGAAAATAAATTTGGTGGTTTATCAATCTATAAAGGAATATTAGTTAGGTTTACTGTTGCTGTGATGAAAGAAAAAAAAAAAAAACATGACTAAAAGCAACCTGAAGAAGAAAGGTTATATAACCTGAATGACATGTCACCAAAGGAAGCCAAGGCATGAACACAGATTGGGCAGAAACCTGGAAAGAAGTAGACTCAGAGGCTATGGAGGAATATTATTTACTGGCTTGCTCTTTATGGCTCCATCAAACTGCTTTCAGATAGAACCCAAAAGCACAAGCATTTTGGTTTCCTCACACGCTATGGTCTGAATCTTCCCCTATCAATCACTAACTCAGAAAATGCCCTACGGAATTGCCTGCCTACAGTCCAAACTTATGTATGCATTTTCTCAACTAAGATTACCTCCGCATTGAGAACTCCAGGTTGTTGCAAATTGACAAAATAAAAATCTAGCCAACATGGAAGCTTACTAATATCTGAGAGACAATTATGAGGTCAACAAATATTACAGCATAGATTAAGAATAAAACGCTCATGTGGCACAGAAGGTCCCTGTGATAGGAATTCTCTAAGGAGACATTTCAGAGCATGAGAGAAAAAAGAATTGCATTGTGTAGTTAGTT